>NC_066885.1:32895990-33200690 GCF_022985175.1 Labeo rohita | reverse complement strand
TTTTCAGTGTAACAAGGCTTGGATCAACATCAATATTTTAAATTGTAGTTCATGAAATCTCTCACTTAATGCAAGCTCATAAAAACCTCATGCATTACTCTTAGGTTCCATGTCAACTATCCATTTATGTTTGGCATACATGTGTGTTTCTCCAGGTAAATACTTCTTTAGTGATACAAAGTGCATTTCACAGGAACCTTCTAGGTATTTAGTAAGCATATTTCTGTACATGTCAGTCCTGCTTACATATTTATAGTACATAATGCTTTTCAGGCTCATAATTTACCAGCTGATAGGATGATGACATGCTTATCCAACATTTCATGTTGAATATTTGTATTTTAAGACCAAATACATACATCTGTTGATGGAATGATGTCTGACACCATTACATATTTGGCCTAAAATGTAACTTAAAACCATTCAGAACACCTGCATGGCAACAACTGGCAGAGTATTTCCAGTGTATTAAACAAAAAATAGAGTTGTGTTAGTTTCAGCTTCTAAAAATGTCTTCATTATTGGAAAAGGCAAAGAATCGATCTTTTCATACAGTATTTTCAATGGCCCTTGTCTGAATCAAACCTGACTTCAACATATGACAGCTAGTTTGATTGTCACTGGACACATTTGATGGACAGCTGGCTTCTCTGCTGTATTGATTGGCATATCAGAGAAGAAAGCCTGAGAATGAAAGGTGGCAAAAAAGATGGAGGTGAAGATTGCATTACTGTGCACCTGCTCCCTCTCTTTGATGTCGCCTCCTCCAGCAGCTTAAACCAGATAATTAAAGATAAATAAAACAACGGTTCAGTCATTACTATCAGCCTCTCTCTCCCCTCTCTCTCTGTCTCTCTCTCTCTCTCCCTCTCTGTTCCTGTATCTTTCTCTTTCACGCTTCAGATAATTTCTTCTTGAGCTGGTGGCTTCTCATTTGCATGCTTATCAAAGTGTTTTGACTATCCAACGGGAGCTGCAGTGCTAAGGTGGGATCATTAATATGTTAATTAGTCCTTTTGACACTTTGCTTAAGCATGTGTACAATGTGCTCCTCATCCGTGACTTCAGTCACATACTCGCTGGATGTGCGCATACTCCCTCAATCCATTCGCCTCTGTTTTATGGCCAATATAAATACTTACAGGAAAACATGAAAAAAGGCAACTTGTTCAATCAAGTAGCCACTTGTGGGCTAAAGTTCCAGTCTACAAAAAATATTGTAATTAGCCTAATAATGTATTGTTTGTGTATTTGGGCTATGTCTTTTTGTTGGGGTGTAGCTTACTAAAAGCAGACACACAAAGGGACAGTTCACCCCGAAATGAAAATTTGCTGTTAATTTGTGGTTTAAAAGAATAATTTGTTTGTGAACCAGACCATTTGCCTGAGGCTCTGGATTTCAGGTAATAATGTTGTAAATAATGTTCAGTTTCTCACACAGGGTGATCGTTTCACTTTATAAGACTTCAGTATACCGTCAGGAGCCACGGGTATTTATTTTGTGTTGCCTGTGTATTCTTTTTGCCGTTGACCTGTATTTTATGGATCACCAAGGACCACGGTTTCAGCTAAAAGTCTTCTTTACTGTTCTACTGAAGAAAAAAAAGTCACCTACATCTTGGGTAAAAATTTAAAAAAAGTTACCACTTTTAACAGCGTAATTTGTTCAGTAGAGTGAGTCACTGAACTGTTTCAAAACTGCTCAACTGTTTTGTTGTTGCTGCACTAAACTGAAGTTAAGTAAGCCTAAAGTTGGAGTGATGGCCAGTAGGGGATAATGGGATAAGATGAGCCAGTGGGAAAGTTGACCCATCCCCTGTATTTTGGCACCTGCACACTTTTATGATCATGAAAAGGAGAAACACATGAGAGGTATGGAAGGTACCCATTTACTTTAAAAACTGTTTTTTGGTTTGTCAGAGTGAAATTTTAGCTTAATAGATGTAATGGCTGTTACATCAAAGCAAATCAATCCAGGTCTAAAATATTTATGATGCATATCAGTGATTTAGCAACGTATAAAACCATGCAAATCATTTAGATAAACATTAGCCTGTTATCTATCTATCTATCTATCTATCTATCTATCTATCTGTCCAAAATGGCAGCTGCTGTATGGGGCAAAGTGAGCCAAATGCTGTGGGGTAAGTTGAGCCAGCATTGTAATTTTCCCCACCATATAACACAGAATTTAAGTTAAATCTCTGAAGTATAAACTGGTATTTTAATGTGATATTATGTCATTTGTATATTTGTAATTTATTTGATAGGGACAGTGCACCAAATCCTTCTCTACTAAGAACCAGAAGATGCTTTTCACCACATTATAATCATATACAGTTTATAGTAGTCAACATTTGAAGTGGATTAAAACCTTTCATCAAAGTTGTCCAAAACAACCAAAACAATACCCATTCTTGTTTTAGGACAACTTTGATGAACTTTTTTTTATCCACTTCAAATGTTGACTACTGTATATCTTTCCACCTGTAGTACCTAATGGCCTGTTTGACATTGCCTACATTTTAGTCTGTTTTGGGGAAGGTTACAACTTTGGTGTTCAACACAGTGTTTTAGAAATGCAATCAATTTAGAATATTGAAATTTAAACTTAATTTATTTGGTTTTACATTAAAGTGCCCCTATTATGCCATTTTAAAGGTTGCTTCTGTTGTTTTAATAGACTCCCAAAACAGGTTTACATGTATGCAAGGTCAAAAAGCACTTCAGTTTTCCCCACAAATAGATTTAATTTTACCCCATTTCTAAATTATTCATAAATGACTCGTGCAAAGCAGTTTGAAGAATCAGTCTCTCTAAACCCCTTCTTTCACTGAGCCCTCACTGCTGTGATTGGTCAGATGGCGCAGTCCTTTATGATTGGTCTACCGTGTACGGCGTGTCGGAGAACGAAACGCCCATTGCCATAACTGACTGACAGCCCTGGATACTTGTCAATACATAGAAAAGATGGCATCGATTTTACCATAACAATTCGACCCAGAGTTTGATGATGAAATGGCTGAAGTGTCTGATCGACAAGTTAGCACGGTCTACTGTGGAAACTGCTCGCAATTTGCTTATGTAAGCGAACCGGGCACACCTCTATGTTGTAAATTTCAACATTGTATAATGCATTAAGTGGCTTTCACACCGAACGCGGAAAGCGCTGCGCTGGCCACTGGGTTCAGTGCAGCCCTTCAGAGCGCAGCGGCAAAAGTTCATTTGAACAACTCATTTGAACTTTGTCGGTGGCGGGCGTGCTACGCGGCGCGTGCGCTTTGGTCGAGGCCGAAACAAGCCGTCCTCGCACAGCGGAAGCGATTGAAACGAATGGGTTTCACAGCGCAGCGCTTTTCACATTCAATGTAAAAGCCGCTTTGTGCACCATCCTTTATCATTACTCCAACTAATGAGACAGACAGACAGTCAAGCTGCATCAATCACAAATTGTCAGACTACAGTGGGTCCACAGCTGAACAACAGAACTACAAAAGCGTGATTTAGCCGCTTAGCAAGACATGTGTAGGGTTGTTACACAACATAACATACACAACTACGTATTTTGAATGATCGCTAGAAAATACAATCATTGTAGATTCATCTTTGGGAACTGAATATAAAACAGTTTTACTCACGGCGTAGGATACAGTGTCTGTATAATGTACGTGTAAATTTCCATGTGACATAAACCACATGGCAATTTTACTGTCTGTGAGCGAACAAGTTGTTCGGGACGTGGGACGTAGAATGTGGGCGGACATTATGCAAATGTGTTACTTCGTGACGTGTGGCCGTTCAGGCAAATGTGAGCCGACTCTTTTTTTTGATAGACAATAACTTTATTTATCGTGCACTGTCGGCTTCACAACTTTGCAGATAGTTTATGTTCACATACAGCTAAATGACACACTACATGAAAGATCATATTTGAAAAGGCATAATAGGAGCACTTTAAGTAAGCTTTAAGAGAAGAAATATTATTAAAAGGAAATTTGATTATTATATTACTTTCAAAATGATCTTTAAAATTTTACATGGGTTTGAATCAGATTCAGTCAGATGGACAATTTACACCCAAATGGTGCATCTTACCTATTGACTTGAGTCAACTTACCCCTAACCTGTGGCAAATTGAGCCATGGGAACACCTTTTATAAGAAGCTATATTTTTAGAACCCTTTTTCACAGATATATTATGATCATTTCAACTGATAGGAAACATCCTACTTTAGACACTATCTCATTTTCCCTTATCATGAGGACCGCATACGTAAAAAAAAAAAAAAAACCTCATCTTACCCCACTCTCCCCTATTTATATGTGATATGTTTACTAAAGTACCCCGCCCTAGAAAAGTGGGGTTTTGGACAATATTGGCATGAATCCTTTTTAATTTGTGATAATTTTGCACAGATAAGGGACAACACAAACTATGAAAACATATTTTATTACATAAACAGTTTATGCATAGACAAAACGTACATTTTCGATTCATCAAAATATCCACCATTAGCAGCTATTACAGCTCTGCATAATCTGGGCCTAAATTCATTGTATTATAAACTTAATTGGCAATCAATTGTTGAAGCTATTAAGGTGCACTGAACCAAAAATCTTTTAAAAACCTGGGCCGAGTTTAAACCAGTAACCAGGCATCACAGTTGGCAAAGGGGCATGTCTGACTTTGACATGTATATATTGCCATTATTATGTAATCAAAATGTAAATTATTATTACTGGTCTTAAATGATAATGTCAAGTTACTCCAATGTATTTGCAACAAAAAATGATAAGTATTTATGCTGATATTGTCCAAAACCACACTTTGCCAGGGGTGTTTCCGAACTTTTGGAGGGCAGTGTATCTACAAACAGTTTACAGTTCATGCAGATGTTAGGAACAGCTACAATCTGAGAATGCAGAATATGGAAATCTGAACAGTAATGTGTATTGTACATGTGTGGTGATTTAGATGCAGCAGAACTGCAGCAGTGTTTGCTGTATCCAGCATGACACACCTGGATTATCAGCTGCATCTGTAGTAAATAACCAGAACGCACTGCACAGAATACTGTATCTCGCAATGCAATGTGCTGGACTTTGATAAATTATGCAACATACAGAGGTCATGTGAAGTACATGATAGTCTCTGAGACATTTATAGCTGCATACTGTTTCATATGTACATTGTGTGCAGTATATTGTGCAGTATATATGACACGTTATGCAGTCAGCAGTATGCTGGTATTACATTCCTAACACAGATCATGACTAGGAGGAAAACATGATGTATCCTTTGAGAGCTCCTGTAGAGCTTATCATCATTCAATAGTTAATGGCGTGGGATTTAATATTTACCGACATTGAGATAAGGGACAGTTTGATTAATTTTAATAATAATTGTTATTATCTATTTTATTACTACAAAACATGATTCCCTCCCGGCTGTTATTAATAAATTCAACTGAGTTTTTGTAGTTTTGCTTAGAAGAATGTCAGTACATTAATACTGTATCCAATATTAAATATAATGTCAAGAAACTGTTTCCTGACTAAACTTTGATTATTTAGGAGTGTTCGCACTTACACTGCTTTGCAGTCACAAAACAACCAAAAGTAAGGAATGACATTTTAACATATATTCACAATGGTAACCTAAAAATGTCCAAATGGTAACCAAACTATTTTTATGGGTTAAATCATGTAAAAACAACAACAAAAGGTAACAATTGCAGGTTCTCTATCAAATAAAAGCAGCCTTGGTGAGCAGATGAGACTTCTTTAAAAACTTTAATAAATTATCCCGAAATGCAGGTCATTAGGGATGGTTTATTAGGACAACCAGCAGACGGCAGGACGGGCAACCAGCAACCAACGCAAGGATCACAGTTTAACAGTGCATCTTACACATTTGTGCTGTACTTCCATTGGTGGCAATCAGCTAAAAAAAGGATCCATTAGAAACACGTACAACACATTTGACAAAAGCTCGCAGTGATATGAACTCTCAGGTCTCCACTCAGACGCACAGGCCGCCTACTCAGATTCTAGATTACTAGTTTCTCTTCCCCCGCGCTCAGTTTACTCCCGGCTGAATGACTGACACGGCTTTGCTCTTGTAGCAGGCAATCAGCGCAGCCATTTGAGGCGGCTGTGGAATTACAGGAGCCTGCAGACAAACGGCTCATCTAGCAGACCTTTGGCTCTGTGAGAAGATGAATGAGGAAGCGATCTAAACTGAGAGGTGGGGGTGGTGACAGGAACAGGTAGTGATCATGAGGGAGATTAGTTACACCCTCCTGCCTGTCCCGACCCCAAAACCCACCTCATGTACCTCATGAGATCAGACATGCAATTATACAGGCGGCGCGTAACCATGGCGACACGAAAATCTTCAATAATTGTGTGCAGAGTGATTGGCTTTCCTTAACAAGATTCAAATCTGCAAGTATAGATTCTGAAGAAGCAACACCACATTTATACAAAGCTTGCATTTATAGGTGAATTTCATGAAATATGTCTGGGTAATATTTCACAACAAAATCAAGAGAAGAAATTATTATACCTTATTACTATACCTATTTTTATAATAAACTTTTATGCATTGTAAGCATTGCTACCATATGCATTGCTACCATAAAGCAAAAATGTATGCGTTTTTACTGTAATATAGTAAAAATGACTGTATTACACAATGAAAATATAGTGGTAATTACAAAAAAGTTATTAATAATAATAATAATAATAATAATAATAAATAAAATCTGGGTGGCAATGATTTATTTATTTTTAAGGAGAAAACGTGTAGCTGACATGAAAATAATATCATATCGTAATGGTGCTAAAATAGACTATTTTCTTTGTGCATTTTATTTATTTATTTATTTATTTATTTGATGTGTTCATATTTAATTGGAAGAAGGACAGGGATTGATATCATATATATATATATATATATATGATTATTATTATATTTATTTTTTATATTTGTAATATTGTATTGGTACCAAAAAAGCGGGGAAAAAGTAAATAAATAAATAAATTTCTTTTACCGCAATACAGTAAAAATATAGTATTACACTAATAAAAACAAATTACAAAAAAAATGCATTGGTACCAAAAACCTAAAATTTATTTTATTTTTACTGCAATACAGTAAAACAATAGTATTACACTAATGAAAATAATTTCTAAAAAAAATGCACTGGTACTAAACAGTTATCACCTTATTTTTAATTGATAATTAAAAAAATTATTGATAATTAAAAAATTAAAAAAACAAAATGCAATAAAATTAATTATTATTATTATTATTTGCTTAAATGTCATGAACATAATGTCATAATGCAGAAACAATGAACACACACTTATTAAAATTTGTATTTAAATTTTTGGGTGAAATGTGATCTTAACATTTGACATTTTTATTAGAAGAAGGACAGGGATTGGGATTAGGTTTAGGATTTGAACTGAGCAGCTAAAATGACAGGAATCACAATTCTGTCTAGAGTTTCTGAAGAAGATGGGGCAAGATGACAAGCGCACCAACATACAAGACCGACACATTATTCAGCGTTGATGGCGACCTATCGCTAATGCATTCACACACACATGCAAATAACTACAGCAGTGTGTGACATCAATGTTTTGAGTGACATTTAGTATCTGGGTTGCACAAGATGCTCCATAAAAGAGTCATGAGCAAATCTGTGAAAGCTGAATAATTCATGTGACGAGAGGTAAAAACAAAGCACCGCTGTTATTATTTGTTAATAAGATACCGCAGCTAATGAGGGAGCCACTGTTTACAGCCTGCCTTTGCTTTTTTAGGCATTCTGTCAGAGAGCCAGAGTCAACTTTACAGGATTCATTTTGCTTTATATGAGCACTGTTCCAAACCCTAGAGAGATGTCCTAGACAGTATTTTGAGAGATCATGGGCAGTTGGATGTGAGGTATTTCTACTTGATATCTCTGAATATTAATCAAAAGAAGTAATTTCCTGATGTTTGGAAGATGACTTACAATGCCACTAAATACTTTTAAATATATAGGACTTGTGTGTGCACTTCATTAGCATACCTTTAAAATGAGTACTTATTACAAAAATAATATACTTTAAAGAATATAAGTACAAACTGAATGTAATGTTGTTAGGCAATTTGTTGCATGTTAATTTTTATTTTTATTTACTACAGGTTTACTAAAAGCTAAAGCTAAAATCTAAAATGTATTTACATATATAGTTGTACATTTGCAATGATACATTTAATACATTTAAGTATATTAAGTTAAAATGTAATACCAAATTCCAAACTACAGTTAAAATCACGTGCACTCTCAGATTTTTGAGCCAAGTGGATTTTGAATGCATCTTCCAAAAGACAAAAAATAGGCAAGCAATATTTGTATATTTGGTACAATCACACGGGCATTATTAGAACATTCAGTGCGTGCGGCACAATCAATTCAGCTGCCAAATTCAAATCTGCGTTCGTTAGCTGGCGCTGAGAAAAAGACAGGCGCGTTTCTACAGCGCTGCGCATTACAACTAATCACACACAATTCTGTTGAGCTTTTGGATGCAATGACCAATCAGAGGTGTTCAGATTAGCCATCAAAGAAACTAGCTTTTGTTCACTAGCTCGCTGACTGAATTTTGTCATTAAAAAAGCAGCCAGAGACTCACCACGCCTTCAAAACACTCCAACTGAGGTGCGTAGACCAAAAAAGTTTTCCAAAAAGTAAAATACTTGAAAAAGTCAGCACACTCTCAAGAATCAAAAGGTCACAAGCGAGATGAAAGCAATATAAGCAATTTACTGAATAAAAACAAGGCAAACATTTCAGTCACATGTTGACCATTTTCAGCTGAAAATCGAAAAATTTCATGATATTAACACATATGGTAATATTTCAAATAAAAAGGACAAAAATAAATAAATAAAACATAAACCTATATCAGTTACCCCACATGCCCCCTCAAAAATAATGAGTGCATGACGCCTCTGTGCTTTAGTATGTTAGTCAATGCATCAAAATAAGTGTATTTATTTAAAGCATATTAAAAGATTATTAAAACATTCTGATTTAAAGTGTACTTTAAAGTAAAACTTATTTGACATTATTACATAAAAATGTATGGTCCCACTTTATAATAGGTGGTCTTAACTACTATGTACTTACATCAGAAAATAAGTACGGTGTACGTATTGTGTTCATATTTTATTGCAAAAAAACTTTTGCTGCTATTGAGGTGAGATATGGGTAAGGTTAGGGACAGGTTTGGTAGTATGGGTAGGTTTAGGTTGGGTTAAGGTGTAAGGGATGGGTCAAATTTATTGACAAAAAATTAATTACAGATATAATTACATGCAGAATGTTTTTAAAATATTAGTACAATGTAAAAACATGTACAGTGGATACGGAAAGTATTCAGACCCCCTTAAATGTTTCACTTTTTGTTATATTGCAGCCATTTGCTAAACTCATTTAAGTTCATTTTTTTCCTCATTAATGTACACACAGCACCCCATATTGACAGAAAAACACAGAATTGTTGACATTTTTGCAAATTTATTAAAAAAGAAAAACTGAAATATCACATGGTCCTAAGTATTCAGAACCTTTGCTCAATATTTAGTAGAAGCACCCTTTTGATCTAATACAGCCATGAGTCTTTTTGGGAAAGATGCAACAAGTTTTTCACACCTGGATTTGGGGATCCTCTGCCATTCCTCCTTGCAGATCCTCTCCAGTTCTGTCAGGTTGGATGGTAAACGTTGGTGGACAGCCATTTTTAGGTCTCTCCAGAGATGCTCAATTGGGTTTAAGTCAGGGCTCTGGCTGGGCCATTCAAGAACAGTCACGGAGTTGTTGTGAAGCCACTCCTTCGTTATTTTAGCTGTGTGCTTAGGTTCATTGTCTTGTTGGAAGGTAAACCTTCGGCCCAGTCTGAGGTCCTGAGCACTCTGGAGAAGGTTTTAGTCCAGGATATCCCTGTACTTGGCCGCATTCATCTTTCCCTCGATTGCAACCAGTTGTTCTGTCCCTGCAGCTGAAAAACACCCCCACAGCATGATGCTGCCACCACCATGCTTCACTGTTGGGACTGTATTGGACAGGTGATGAGCAGTGCCTGGTTTTCTCCACACATACCGCTTAGAATTAAGGCCAAAAAGCTCTATCTTGGTCTCATCAAACCAGAGAATCTTATTTCTCACCATCTTGGAGTCCTTCAGGTGTTTTTTAGCAAACTCCATGTGGAGAGGCTTCCATCGGGCCACTCTGACATAAAGCCCCGACTGGTGGAGGGCTGCAGTGATGGTTGTCTTTCTACAACTTTCTCCCATCTCCCGACTACATCTCTAGAGCTCAGCCACAGTGATCTTTGGGTTCTTCTTTACCTCTCTCACCAAGGCTCTTCTCCCCCGATAGCTCAGTTTGGCTGGACGGCCAGCTCTAGGAAGGGTTCTGGTCGTCCCGAACGTCTTCCATTTAAGGATTTTGGAGGCCACTGTGCTCTTAGGAACCTTAAGTGCAGCAGAAATTTTTTGTAACCTTGGCCAGATCTGTGCCTTGCCACAATTCTGTCTCTGAGCTCTTCAGGCAGTTCCTTTGACCTCATGATTCTCATTTGCTCTGACATGCACTGTGAGCTGTAAGGTCTTATATAGACAGGTGTGTGGCTTTCCTAATCAAGTCCAGTCAGTATAATCAAACACAGTTGGACTCAAATGAAGGTGTAGAACCATCTCAAGGATGATCAGAAGAAATGGACAGTACCTGAGTTAAATATATGAGTGTCACAGCAAAGGGTCTGAATACTTAGGACCATGCGATATTTCAGTTTTTCTTTTTTAATAAATCTGCAAAAATGTCAACAATTCTGTGTTTTTCTGTCAATATGGGGTGCTGTGTGTACATTCATGAGGAAAAAAAAATGAACTTAAATGATTTTAGCAAATGGCTGCAATATAACAAAGAGTGAAAAATTTAAGGGGGTCTGAATACTTTCCGTACCCACTGTATGTACACAATAAGTGCATTGTATCAAATTATTAATTTAAATAAAAGTACATAGTAGTTATTTATATATACATTCATGAATTCATTAATAGATCATTAATTTAACACACCTGTCCGTGTAATAGGCTGAACAGGTTTTTGCTTTCATGCAAAATCACTTTTTGCAAAAGATTTCAGGTTCTGTTTCACTTGAGCTAATGCCTCATAAAGTACCAGTCTATGTAGACAGCAGAGCAGCTCACTAGGCTTTGTAACAGAGCTGGAGTGTTTTCTTACCAAACCAGAACCAATCTCATCTTTACATTTACATCTTATATTTAGCCATGGTTCTTTGAGTAACGGAGTGTCACCCCAAATTACAAATATCCCACTATTCTGTCATTTATGGTTCATCTGCTGTTATATAAACTCATACGCAAACTAGCCAATGATGGATTGATACTCTACCCAACTGCCTGAACGCAAAGTAATTATGGGAACAGTAAATAGATTATCGATATTACTTATATAGTGTGTGCTAGCGAAGCGCTGGTGAAGGGGATAAGCAGAGCAAAACCAGATTAGGGCTGAATAATGTGCGTAGCTGAAGAACTGCATAAATACTCTGTTGCGGTATTGATGTAAAGCAGATATGGTGTGAGAAATCAGCTTCCTTATGCACAGAAATAGCTTTCTGTGCAGGTTGTATTGGTCGAGGTATTGACTGTTGCTGGAAAGGTCATTCACGCTGAATATAACACTTGTCACAATGGATATTTGGACATGATGTAACACTAAAACCATGTGTTTAAGACACCATAATAGTACCCTTGTATGCAAAAAACTTTGGAGGATAATGCAAAAAGCAGATAAGTAATTTAATAGCTTTATTGTTTTAGCACTTTATTTTACAGTCGTGTTCTGCATGTACGTACTATGTTCTATAGTAATTACAGTAATAACCCTGAAGTCTATGTAGTTACCCTATATTACTCAGTACTTCCTTGGTAAGCACCCGCTAAGTCGAAAATGTTTTGATAAAGTTGTAAATAAGCTTTATTGGAGCATGTATTACAGGAAAATGCAATTTTAGTTGTTATATTTCACATTAAATTCAACATACTTGCAATTTCTAGCATTAGCCATTTGAAGCAGTGTTTAGTATCACTGATATACTATTACAGTTTTTTAGTTAGATTAATTAGATTTTTTTATTTTTTGTTTTATTTTTTGTTAAGGTAACACTTTAGGGAACACTTTTTCACTATTAACTACAACTTTTCCTTCAATAAATTCCTAATTTGCTGCCTATTAATAGTTAATAAGGTACTTGTTAAGTTAAGGTACTGGGTAGGATTAGGGATGTAGATTAAGGTCATGTAGAATAAGGCATAGAATAATATGACCTTAATTGGTACTAATAAATGGCTAATATTCTAGTAATAAGCATTCTAATAAGCAACTAGTTAAGAGACCGTAAAATAAAGTATTTCAAGTTAAACTAAATGAAAATTATTATTATTATTTTCCATTGGCAGCTATAGCTGAAATAATATGGTAAATTTTTGTATCAGTTATTTTATTTTAAGTAACTTGAATAATTTATGAATATTTTGAATTTGTTGACACACTTTATTTTATGATCCAGTTCTCGCTATTAACTACGGCTTTTGTCTCAATAAACTCCTAATTTGCTGCTTATTCGTAATTAGTAAGGTAGTTGTTAAGTTCAAGTGTCAGATAGGATTAGGGATGTAGAATATGGTCATGCAGAATATGTGCTTTATAGGTACTACTACTACTACTACTAATAATTCATTATATTTATATAGCACATTGTGAGGAGGGAATCTCCTCATCCAACACCAGTGTGTAGCATCCTGGATGATGTGACAGCAGCCATATTGCGCCAGAACGCCCACCACACACCAGCTTATTGACGGAGAGCGATGAAGCCAGTCAAAATATGCGGATTGTTAGGAGGCCATGATAGTCAGAGGCCAATGGGCAAATATAGGCAGGATGCCAAGGTCACACCTCTACTCTTTTCGATAGACATCCTGGGATTTTTAATGACCACAGAGAGTCAGGACCTCGGTTTAACGTCTCATCCGAAGGATGGTGCTTTTCGACAGTACAGTGTCCCCTTCACTACTCTGGGGCGTAAGGACCCACACAGACCCTGCTGGCCTCACTAGCACCTCTTCCAGCAGCAACCTAGTTTTCCAGAAGGTCCCCCATCCAGGTACTGACCAGGCTCAACCCTGCTTAGCTTCAGTGGGCAACCAGTCTTGGGCTACAAGGTGATATGGCTGCCGGCATGTAATAAACAGCCAATACGTTGATAATAGGCATGCTAATATATAACTAGTTAATACTGAGAATTGTTCCCTGTACTATGTTACCGAATTTGTTTTTATTTATACATTTTATATTTTATATTAAGTTTTATTAACTTTGGGCCAGTTTTTCTAAAGCTTGCACCAGCGCAAACCATCTTTTGGTGCTAAAATTATACTGTCAGGTCAATCAAAACTTTTAGCAAACCTTCATTTTTGGGCCTCCAGTTCTTTTCAACGTACCGTGGCTTTTTAATTTCTTTATTCTTTATTTACAACTATGCTAATTTGCGCTGTGCTTGGTATATTGCGTTGGTCGATATGTAAATGAGATTTGCATCTGTGTTCTTTAATTTGCGCATTGTTAGTAAAATTTCTGCAATCACCCGCAGAAATTTCCCCTCCCATTGTCGCCGTTTTGGAATAGCGCTTTCGCGCTAATTTGCCATTTAGCTGGCCCTATGTGTGGTTTTATCATTCATGTTTTTTGTTTATTATCTCTCTATGTAATAACCCTAATTCGAAGCCTGTGACATGGCCCAGCACGCACACTGTTTGCTGGGTGCTCATGTGGGCTGATTGAGTTTAGTGGCTAATCGTATTTCTGATGACCATTAGTGGTTGTTTTAATGCAGGTCATTCTTTTTGAGCTGTTATTTAATTGTAGGTGTTTCTTTTTGTTTTTTTCCTTCTTTATTTGCACAATTGTTCTTTTTTTCCCTAGAAAGCATGAATACAGGTCCTTCTCATTTCCATAGCTGCAGCTGGGCTTGAATAATTGCCTTTTCTTGGCGTGAGCGTGTTGGGGAGCTGAAGTAGAGCGTTTTCCTCCTCATTTGGATTCCGTGGACGGTCTCTGGGTTGTATTATTCATACCTTGACAGATAGCGCTCGCTAAAAGCATTGGCACTCGGCCATGCTGGCAGGGCGGGATTTCAGGTGGACGGGCGGACAAACTGGCACGATAGCCGTGCGCTGGACCTTTCTAACTGTGGCAGAAAGAAAGAATAAGAGTGAAAGAGAGAGACAGGACTTCCAAATGAATGCTGGGAGCAAGTTGGACTGACAAGCTGGTGCATCGTCACCCAAGCCCTCAGTCTTAGCACTCTATCAATAGAGCTAGTCAAGCAGCACTGCCTGGCGAGGTACATTAATCACTCACAGCCCCTCCTGTGCTATCACAGCCCACCACTGCAAACCACATTTCCATATTTAATGGAGGCTTAATTTGATTGAATGACTGCATGGAGGAAACCAAATTGCATAGGGAGGTCTACTAACAATAGGCAGTGCGCGGCGTCTAATCAAGTGCTATTGTCAGGTACCTGTAATGGGGTCCACTTCACATGATGCCTAAATATTCCACACATTCAAGGAAAGGCCACGTTGTACCTTTCTAATTTTGATGGTAGTTTTGTATTCTAGGTTCATTTTGAAAATCTATCAATTTATTTTTATTTATTTTTAACTCTTAGCTATAGTGACCTGCATTATAGTTTTTTACGGATGCACTAACAATGCAAAACCGAATCTATTTAATCCATTTGCATCTATTTGGTTTTATTAAATAATCATATTTTCAAAATGTGTTTATTCAAATTGCTTAGAATCAGCATACACCTGTTCATTGTGAAAAATATTCTGGTAAAAATTATGAATATGGCTGTGGAACAAGCAATATTGAGACACTGAAACAAATGGGATTTCTTGGAGAAGTATACTGTATAAACCTGCTTATGCTGTAACACATTCAGTTTATTAGTACTGTTACAGAAATGCCTGTTTCAATTATCTGTTTTATTTATGACCAAAAAATATGCATCACATTAAGTCACTTAATGAATTGTATTGTGTTTAAAACTGTATAATCCCAGTGGTTGGAAATTGTATATGCATTTCAAACACATAAATCTTAAAGGGGTCATGAACTGCCTTTGTTTTTCATTTTGTACTGTTCTCTGATGTCCACTTACATCAAAAAACTTAGAAGTAATAGGCTATTTCCTTCCTGCTTTTAACCCCCCCTCAGTTTGAACAGGCATGGCTGATTGTAGACTCGAAAGTAAACGCCCCCCTGCTATGATTGGCTAACAGCATACATTCATTCCTTATAGATGGACAGCGCTGTGATTTAGGTTTAAAACACATAAATAACTCAGTACATATAAAATGATCTGTATGAAGAGATGAAGCAACTGTGACCACGTAATAAAAACAGTTGCTCACACTTTTGTTGCGACATCACTGTCGGATCCAATATAGGTGGCACAGCATTGTCTTTTAGTTTCATCAGGGTTCCTGCGGGTGCTTGAAATCCTTGAAAGTTTGTTAATCTGAAAAAAAAAATTCAAGGCCCTAGAAAGTTTTTGAAAATAAACATACATAGAAACAAGTGCTTGAATTTATTTTGTGCAAGAAGTTTTCTGGAAAAAATGCCATATTATTCCCTCCAGTCCACTAATGTGTTATTTCGCCAACACTTCGTGGCCTATGCATACTAGCTTGGTTGATTAACGTCAGTTAAACGCATTTACACGTTACATTAAGTGTTTCCGCATGAGATACTTTGTGTTGTACGTAGCCATGACATTTACACACACACGAAACTACTACGATGGCATAGCCACGGGAACGTATTTTGAGCAGATTTTTGCGGCATGTTGACTGGTGTATTATTAATCTTCAGTGACGGATGTGGACGTGGTGACGTCACGCGACAATTGTTGTTTATTGTCATTGACGCGTTTTTTCCAATGAATTTTAATGAATATTCGAATTAATAAAATTTATTTTATTTATTCTTTATTACAAAATTTACATTTATTTATTTTTAACACCCCACCCCCAGCACCCCATTTTTTCTGTAGCTCCGACCCAGGGTGTGCTGCAGCACCCTCAGCACCCCTACATCCCGTTGTAATGTACGATGGTACCTCAACATTTCACAGACACACAGTGAAACATTGCAAAAATAGGCTGTGAAGTTCAAATAAAATGCTTTTCTGCATAGTTGTGTTTTAGACATGAAAACTGTAACAATGTATCTTACAAGGTAACACAATGTAACCTTGCTCTTACTTGAAATGTGTCCCCACATTAAGTCCTTGAATTTGAGGGTATTGCACCTGGAAAGTCCTTGAATTTGAAGTTAACCAAGGTGTGGAAATCCTGTTTCAGTCTTTTTGAAAATCCCACATCGAATTGTGTCATTCTAGTTACTAACCTCGGTTCCCTGAGATAAGGGAACAAGTGCTGCGTCGCTGACGCTGTGGGTAATTGTAAACAAATCAGCGGTAAAATGAAGTAAACAAACATATTCTACTCTTTCCTAACATTGGGATCAGAAGGAAGGCAATGCAAAGACTGTTTTTTTTAATTTTTTTCCCACGAATTGGCACTGCAGAGCGTCCTGTTATTTTCATTGGCATCTTTATTGTTTGATTTCTGTGTAGGCCTGCACGTTCGCCTCTCTGGTAAAAACTATGCACCAACGGTGGGCAGGGCTAAACAGGCAGCATTGTCGATCTTTTATGGGGGCGCTTATCTACCTATTACATCATAGAGTAGAGCATTCCAAAAGCTGTCGTTTTGGCAGCTGTTTTTAGACTAACGACAAAGTTTGAAGTTCTAAAACTTACAGGATGTTTTTATAGTACAATGACCTCTTATATGTCCAAAGATCAAGGGAATTTTGGTTTCTCAGCTCATCATCCCCTTGAATTTAGGTATAAATATTAACTGGAGTTCATCCGTTAAGTAATTATTTAAGTCATTAAATTTCTAAATTAAAATAAATAATTAAAAATCAAAACACTTACTAAAATATGAAATATTTTATTTGTTTACTTGCATGTCATGTGTTTGTAAATTTTTTAAATATTAACTTAAAATCTCAAGGGACTCAAGGGAGTAAATACTTTGGGTCAAAGGGTTCAGTTGATGAATTAGATGATCTCTGAATGCAATGCAGTGAGTTCAGTGAAGACTTTCATGCAAGATATTAGACACAGTCAACATATTTTATAGAACGTATTACTATTTAAACATTTATTTTATTTCATTTAAAAAATAAAACATTCTGTTTTTCCCTGTTATTGATAAGGTATGCAAAATTCTGCATTATTTATCAGACATTTTTAAGTATCAGTTAATAATACACCATTACCAGTTGCTTTCATTGTTAAAGCAGCAAATATGATTTCCTAAACTAAGTTATATGATTTGTGTGTCTTAGAGACATAAACATCTGTCTGATTAGTCAATGTTCATAAGTTTAAATGCAGATGGTGGTGATTAAACACTAATTGGTGATTTATTACCACTGCACCCCGAGGCACCTACAGTACACCTTGTGTCCTTGTGTATGTGTAAATACATTATTCTCAGTAACAGTAATCCACTGGTATCAGTGGCAGTGACAAGAACTGCAATGAGTTGTTGTTTTTTAAATATCTGCTTTAGTCATGAAACTCTGAATGGTCCTTTCCATACAATCTGCTAGCAATCAAGACATTTACTACAAAGCACACTGATTTGGCTCAGCAGATTCTGCAGTCAATGAGATTGCTTGTTTAACTTTTAAATATTCTGGCTCAGTGTTTGCTGATAGCGGATATTTCGGTTGCAGTGCGATATTTTCTCTGAAACCATCCACCTCCCCCAGCACCACCTGTCTAAATCAGTCATGGAATTTTTGATGCCCATTTATGCAGCAGCAGCATATCTTAGACCAAATACATTGTCATATCCATTAACATGCTAAAACTATTGAGAAATTTGTCGTGATTGAAATAAATAACAACTACAATTAATGACAAAAAAGTAAATTAAATAAATGCATAAAAAAATATCATACTTTGTGGTTGGGATCTGTGAATGACTTTTGAAAAAGAGATTGTTGTGTGGTTTTCCTAGTGATCTGGACCACGTTATGAGCACATTGGTGCTCACATACACCATCCAGTGGGCATCAGATAATATAAATACAGGTGTGTTCACAATGCTTCGGGGGCCACATGTACATTGATGTATTACACCACATGAAAGGTTTAGTGTGCAGGTGCAACTGTTTTCCAGAGCTGATACCCAAATGAGACGCAACAGAATCCCGTTTTGTTGAAAACGCCATTTCTCTGCAGTCTTTTATGCAGTTTCTAGTGAACAGCCAGTGTGTTGTGGTTCAAATAGAGGTGAGTATGATTAAGTGCTTTTAGATGCATTCGGCCTGGTTGGTTGCTGAAAGAACATCTTTGACCTTCATTGACCTTAACCATTCTCTGCAAGCTTTTTTAATGGCAGAGAAGCACAGATATGTATGCTCAATATGAGAACACTCAAGCTCTTTCTTTTGGCTTTTGTGTTTGAGTCATTTTGTAGCAGAATTTTGTTAGACCTAATGTTGTGCTTCTCTCTACCTCTCTGCCTCTCTCCATCCTCCTGTATTCCAATCACTCCTGCTGGCTTCCTCGTTGTCTGCCTGCCAAGATGGCAAATCCCACTTGGATTTGAGCCGGAGATCACCATGGCGACGGCACTCTTGCCGCTCGCGCATATAGATCGCAGTGTAGTGGCACAGCGAGAGATGCTTTTATACCAGCAGTCAGAACATGCACGCATTTCACAAATCTTTCATTCTAACGTCCTGTCTCCATTCTCATCACATCAAACATGCAGAGATATGCATGTAATGCCAACAACTGGCTAAAGCTGTAATAGGCTGCAGTTAATTGCTAAGCATGTGAATTTATGAAGCTCATTGTAGGTTAGACTCCTTGAGGTACAGTACTTGTCTGTTTTCACTGTTGTGTGATATTCATTTGGAGCTTTTCCTTCAGCATCAAGCAAATCAAAGGACTCTTAAAGAGGTGTAATCAGAAAAATGACTGAATCGTTAGACCCCTAAAAACATGTGTCTAGTATAGTATAATGCACATTGCACTCTTTGTTATAGTGCATGTATACATATTCAATGCGCTTACTTTCAGGTTGCTTGGTGCAATAAACAATCTTTGTAACTGTACATAATTATATGAATTCACTTAAAATTAGAATCTTTAGATTCACTTAGAATCATTAATCAAACTGAATCAATCTAATTGAATTGAATCACTTAGTTTTCAAAAATTGTTCCTGAAAACTATGAATTGTAAATTAAATTGATTCTCTTTCTACCCAAAGAATCATATCCCAAGCTGTTGAGAATCAAGATATAAGACGAGGTTTCCTGAATTTCGTATTATAAGATCTTTAGCATACTTTAATATACTTGCTCATACTCTTATGAGAGTATCATTGACACTTTTTTCTCAAAAACATCTCCACTGTATCTCACTCTCACCACAACAGGGTGTTTATGATGTCAGTGCAACATAGCAGAGTTTGTTTTGCAATAGCAACCAGCTGACTGTACATTATGCCTTACATATTTGAGAACAGAATGATGGGATTGAATTGAGTCAAGTATTCCTGACAGCCGTGTAATAAGAATTATAACAGGATTCTGTCGTTCTTACATTTCATCCAACATTGACTGCATTTGTTAGAAATCATGAATACCGTGCTGCAACATTCATTATAACTATGTCAGTTTAGTTCTCAGACTGTTCAATGCATCTTTTTAAGCTTGCATGTGCAGCTAGGAATAAATCCCCCCTTATATGACTGACATGAATGCGATAAGACAGACAGGTTATAACCCGTTGCAGCACTAGCGTTGTCCGCCTCCACCTTCCCCTCTTGCTGTCTGCCTGACCGCTCAAACACCGGGCCTGCGGGGAACAGCACCTGATTTATTTGGAAGGCCGTCGGACAGGATGAGTGGCATTTTAATGTGCTTTTGCGATGTCTGGTCACAAGCACTATTGATCACGGCACAGAGGAGTCATCCCTGGAGAGCCGGGGGTGCCGTGCGTGATGTCAGCACTGGAATGAGTTGCCGGTCGTGGTCTCCAAAATGAAATAGTGCCCTGTTGGAAGGGTCAGCCCAATAAACTCACATTCTAGGGAGATGGAACCTGCCAATCGGGTGGATGGCTGACAGATAGACGCTGGTTAATTTGGAGCTGTGCTGCCTGTCCATGTGAGGAGACTGGGTAAAATGTGTCTTTCTGTGGTAGGGAGAGAAAATAGATGTGGTGGAGTTGGTGGTGCTTTGGAAAGGCTTTTTGGATGGATGATGGTCTTATAGATACATAGATATGCAGACAGATGGATGAAAAGATAAATAAGGGATGGATGGATGGATGGATTGAAAGATGATTGATGGATGGATGGATTGAAAGATGATTGATGGATGAATGATAGATGATGGATAGATGAATAGAAAGATGATTGATGATGGATGGTTGGATGGATGGATGGATTGAAAGATGATTGATACACTGATAAATGGAAAGATGATGGATGGATGAATGATAGATGATGGATGGATGAATAGAAAGATGATTGATGATGGATGGGTGGATGGATGGATGGGTGGATGGATTGAAAGATGATTGATAAATGGAAAGATGATGGATGGATGAATGAATAGAAAAATGATTGATGGTGGATGGATGGATAGATGGATTGATTGATTGAAAGATGATTGATGGACAAATTGAAAGATGGATGATTGAATGATAGATAGATGAATGTTGGATGGGTAGAAAGATGATGGATGGATGGATTGAAAGATGATTGATGGATAAATGGAAAGATGATTGATGGATGGATGATAGGTGGATGGATGGTTGAATGGATAGAAAGATGGATGGGTAGAAAGATGGCTGATGGATGGATGGAAAAATAATGGATGGATAGAAAGATGATTGATGGATGAATGGATAGGTGATGGATGGATGAATAAAAAGATGACTGATAATGGATGGATGGATGGATGGATTGAAAGATGACTGATGTATGGATGTTTGAAAGATAATTGATGGATAACTGGATGGATGGACGGTTGATGGATGCATGAATGGATAGATGAAGGATGGATGAAGGATAGATGGATGGGTAGATGGATTGAAAGATGATTGATGGATGGATGGATGGATGGATGGAAGATGCGTGGACGAACAGAGAGATGATAAGTGGATGGATGGATAGAAATATGATTAATTTAGAAATATGGTTGATTGACTGATTGATTGATTGATTGATAATAGAACAATGATGGGTGGATGGAGAGATAGATATATAGTTTGAAAAATGGACAGGCTGCCTGAAAAATGAACATTCTGTCATCATCAACATGAGGTTGGATAAATGATGACAGAATTTTCATTTTTGGAAGAACTGTACCTTTAAAGGAAATGGATTGTTACTCACTCTCCCTGACTCAAATGAAAAAGACTCATGTCTGCTGGTCTCAAAGCTGGATCAATACAGTGATTATTGGATGATAAAATCACCTGCTCCTGCTGCTGGGTGGATCTATAAAATATATATTTGCCGAAGGTATAAAATGCAATTAATCACCTCTTAATCTCACAGCTGCAAGGTGTTGTGTGTGTGTGTGTGTGTGTGTGTGTGTGTGTGTGTGTGTACGTACATGACTGCTAAAGTTACCAGGAAATTTGTGATTTAATGCACAGCCTAGACAATGCAATACTAACAGGACAGGAATTAAAGACAAACTATTGTATAGTTTGTTTGGTCATCCAAATTCTGCATTATAATTCAGTATTAGTCTACCGTATTTTGCATGATTTATCATGAAGTAAAATGCTACCGATTAGACATCAGATTTATTCAAATAAATTAATGTAAATGTGACAATAGTCTACACATTTTGAAACACAAGAACTGCATGTTTATTATTTGATTATGGACCCTAATCCATATATTTTAATTTAATATTTAATGTAAATAAATAAATAGGATAGTCACTTGTATAATCTGTTCAGCAGGTTGTGCAACTGTTCATCTGATTAAAAGATGAACAGAAAAAAAAAACAAAAAAAAAAACTTCAACACAAATATTGGGCTGTAGGAATTCGACAGTACAAACTATTACTGCCTTTTTAAATAATTTTACATTTCTTTTAGTGTGTAATATAGTTGTCTGTGCATGTGTAAACCATCTGCAAAGTTGTCATCTCTCCACCAGAAAACAGCAGCCTGAAATGCCTTGTTTGTAGTTCTGCCATTATTTTTGTGACTTAGCTACTTCACCATGTTACACATTTGCAAATTTACAACAGTTTGGGCAGCAGCTGATTTGCTATGTCAGGGAGATCATATCTTTTTACTGTGAGGGCAAACACACTATATGAATTCCAATACTCACTCTATATCCTGTAGATTGTAATACTATTTACAGCTGCCCATTGAAGCCTTGGAGCTAAAACTCAATTTTCATTTCTATCACATGCTTTAAGAGGTTGACCAATCACGTCAGACTGAACCAGCCAACCAATTAGAGCAGACTAGGCTTTTCAGAAAGGTGCATTTCAAAAAGACATGAACTAAAACAGAGAGTTTCAGGCAGAAGGTGAAAAAAGTGCTGCATGAGATTTTTTTATTTATTTATTTATTGAGCTTTAAATCATGTTCTATGATGTTCAAGCAGACTTCAAAAATACATTTTTTTTTGAATGGAGCATAATATGGGTCCTTTCAATACTCTACATCTATGTCTCATGGTCTTGTTGTCATTCACTGCAAATTAAATATGGCGTTTACCCTGACTAAGGTCTATTGATTGTTCCACTTGTGCAACCCATAAATGATTTGGCATGCAGCCTGCTGTATTTGTCCCAATTCAAAACTCCTTCAGCCTATGCAGAGTAAATGATGTAGCCTGGTCTGGAGCGCATTGGACTGTACTAAAGCCCAGCAAATCGTAAGCCAGCTTGTTAATTGCCTTTTTTCTTATCTCTCCATGTCCAGTGTGTATGGCTGTCCTGTCGCCAAGAAGAGAAAACCCCTGGAGAGTCATGCCCTGGAGCCCTCGCCCAAGAGGAAGGTCTTTCTAACAGTCGTAGACCAGCAGTCAATGGAAAAATGCTACAAAACGCACAAAATGGAGGAGATGGATGAAAAAGAGGAGGAAGAGGAGGAGGAGGAGGAGGAAGAAGAAGAGGATGAGGAAGAGGAAAAAGAAGAAGAAGACGAAGCGGAGGAGGAATATACAGACAACGAGGACCAATATGAACAGGAAGAGGTAGAAGTGATTAATGGAGAAGAAGAAGAGGTGGAGCAGGAAGAAGAGGACATGGTAGAGGAGGAAGAGGAAGAAGAAGTAGAAAGAGAGGGGGAGGAAGATGAAGAAGAGGATGAGCTGGAGGAAGATGAGCAAGAGGATGACGATCAAATTCAAGAAATAGGTGAGAGCATGAATAAATCCATGAAAGATGGACAATTGATTTATTATGCAATAATTTGGCCCACAGTTTTTGCTGAGTGTAATTTTTGATACATCAGGCTTATTGGCTCATATACACTGAAAAATGGTAACATTTAAATTAACTGGTTTTCATTACAAAAAAAAAAAATCACCTAAAATAAAGTGGGACCTAATATTTAAATGCATAGTTTGATTATCAAAACATATAATGCAATGCAATTAGGGCTGTCAACGCATTACCTTAATTAGTTATGAAAAAAATAGCGCAATTAAAATATTTTAACACAGTTAACGCGCTGGCCTCGCCCCCAGACCTGTACGTCATCTTATATTTCATACAGATGACTGTTGACAAATATGATACAGGGCAACAACTCCACAAATGTAGTTATGTACTAAAATTCAGGATGTTGGTGCAAAACATGCGCCATGTATGTTTTTTGTCTAATTTTTAGATATTTCACATATCACGCGATATCACACTGGCAGCAAGAGCAATATGACTCGAGTGCTGATTTTATCCTGATCTATCACAAGCTTAAATGTGATTTTATACAACAGTTCAAGTTGATATTGTGTTATTTTGAACAAAATATTACGTTTTTGCAAAGTTTTGCAAAGAACATATTAGCTTTGAAGCCATAGCAGAATTGCTGCGTTTAGTTTCTGAATGAATCCACGTTTCAAACGAATCTTTTGAACCAATGATTCAAAGGCCCGTTCATAAATATTCCTGAATTAATCAGCTATTTGAACATAAAAAAATAAATAAATAGTAATAATAATAATAATAGTAATAATAATAATAAAAACATTAAAGGGATAGTTCAAATTTCATTTTTTGATAGAACAAAAAATGCTGAGATGTTTCTCAAATTATCTTCTTTTATGTTCCATAGTTTACGTTAGGCCGTTGCAGCCCAAATGTTTATTTGTAATAAATTTTATGTTGAATTAAACAAAATATTTCTTTCTAATATTTACATGATATATTCTCAGTTGACACAAAAATAGCTTTAAACAATCTTTTGTTTAAATTTAAATTTGTAAACTATCAATCAGACGACAGATTGCATACAACAGGTTCAACAGCAAAGTTTTGGTAATGTTGATCATTAAGATCATTTATTAGAAATTTGGGTATCATATATAATACAGTAGGCTTTAAAAGGTTAATCCGGCATCAGAATGTTTTATTTTTGGGTTTAGAAACAAAACCAGAGCTGAATGTGAAGTGAGTATTTCAGCCTCCAGAGGGGTAGAGGAGGTAATTTGGCAGTTAGGCATATTTGGAAGAAGGTCACCGTAATTTGAGGTGCAGTTGGATGATTTTGCTGTGACCTTCAGTCTCAGTATCAGGCTAAAAACAGCCGTCTCAAAACAGAGGTGCTCAGTTCATCGACACACACAGCCTACTGAAGGTGAGCTTTGAAGTGGAGCACTCTGGCAGGACCAATGCCCTCAAATACAACAGTCTGATTGTTTCAAAAAGTTACAAAATTTCAAGGAAAATTATTTAGAAGAATATATATTTTTCCATTATTTAATTTAAACAACAATTCATTTTTTTAAACTAATTTTATATACTGTGTGCACTCAAAAAAAATAATTCATTGGATGAACTCAATTTAATTGAGGGCAGGATTTACATCCAATAAATACGTGCAAACAAAAACAAATTCATGCAATGAAATGTAATTGAGTTGGGCCAACTCAATTTGATCAAATATAGTTTAAATGCAATTAATTCATTTATGAAGTGATTATTTTATGCTTGTTGAGCTCAAACAAAAACTGGAAAACAAATAACTGTGCAGAAATCCTTCTCCACTCCAAAAATGATACTATATTAGATTTACTTAACTTTAGGCATTAACCAACTTGTTAGGCATTAGCCATAAGATGGCTTTGTTACATTCATGGTATGCCCAAAGTAGTTGTTTAATTTATTATTAAAACAACTTTAACTCACGTTAGCAGGTCCTCAACCCAAGCACATGCTCTACACTTCACCACCAGAAACTGCTTTAAATACAAACAATTAATAAAAAAAATGCATAAAATAACATTTTATTTCAACATTTAGTCTCCTTATCCAGCCCAGTGCAAAGCATGATGGGAAGGGGAAAATCAACTTCCTAGTTACACAAGTAAAATAATTCATATACTCTTGACTCAAATGAAATACGTAAAATGGTTGTAAAAAATTGTGTTGGATTGACTTTTACTTAATTAAATTGAACAAGCACCAAATGTTATTTTTGGCCTACTTAACTGAAACATGAAAATATCAAGTTGAATCAAAACACAACTGTTTCAAGTCAGTTTAACACAATGCAGTTATTTAAATGGGAAACCTGACACAGTGGTGTTAAATGAATTTTTTTTTTTTTTTAATAAACCGAACAGTTTTGTATAGAATCTTTTTTTTTTTTTTTTTTTTTTTTTTTTTTGAGTGTGTGATTACAGTTTTGCAAAGAGTATTAGGTACTAATCCTAACATGCACATACATTATTTTAGCCCTATCACAGTAAGTGTAGAATTCATGTTCTCAATAATTTATTTTAAAAATCAAGATTAAAGATTATAATTTATTGTATATCTAGACCGGAAGCATTCATGTTGTCTGATTCATGGGACAGCATTATTGCCTACCAATTGTTTCAATATTTGGTGGGTCAGTTCTAGTGGTCTGTGAATGTCTGCTAAATCAGGGTGTAGGCGTGAGATGTGTCTCAGACATGTCTTCAGACAGCTCAGCCAGCCGCACATGGCAGGACAACGCTCTCCAATCAGACCTGACAGAGCCTTCTAGTCTAATTAACAATCAGACTCCCACATGTATTGGCATTAACCCTGTTTTCTGTGCTGTGTTTTCTTACCTAAGATATTGGCTTTGTCTCAAAACCTAGTGAGCTGACTGCATGAACAGTTGTCGACAGTGTGTTAATTGAATTAGAAGCTTATAAGTAACTGATTTTGCTCTTCACTGGCACAACTTCATTAACAGCTAATCAAGCACTGCAGTTTGCACTCAGCTAACATTCTATTGTTAGCATGAAGCCAAGCTAATGATATTAGCACAGGTACATATTGTAAATAATTAAATGGAATTAATATGCATTACTTATTTCTTCTCTTCTATTGGCCTTTTTTTAAAAAAAAAAAAAAAAAAAAAATGTTGATTTTAGATTATTTAGGGTTTGGAATGCAAACATAAAGAACTGATCATTCAGCCTGTCATTATTATATAATAAACTTTTTTTTTTTTTATAAAAATAGAATTTTATAAAAATTTAGAAGCCACGGGAACGTTCATATTTATAATGACAGTCTTTTGCATGGAAAAGTGTTTAAAGTCACATCAGGGTCTGAGCAGACGTACACACTTTTCCTTGTGTCAAATTGGAGTACTGCAGGTATTTGGAAATATAAGCAGCAGCCATGATGATGATGATAATGGTTGTGATAATGACGATGATAATGATAATAATAATAATAATAATAATAATAATTTGTATAGTGCATTTTGGTTAATTTTTTTTCTGACAGATATCATATGCTGGAAAACGGTTAACAGGCAAGATTAGAAATGTAAAATAAAAACTAAATTAGATTTTAAAAAATACATATATGAATGTCTAAGACCAGTAAATAATGCCATATATGTGAAAATATCACCATAAACAGAACATGAGTTTTGATGTGTCACCATGCTGCCGCACTTTTGTGAATGGAGAAACAAAATAAAATGTTATATAAGTAAATAAAATATAAAACGAAATATGTAAGCTTATTTATGTTTATTTTGTTTCATTTTTACTTACATAAAACGAAAGAAAATAACTGTGAGACAAATAAGCCATGCTGTCTCTCTTTTTTTGACAAATGTTTTAATAACAGTTAAGAAATTCCTTTAATGTTGGATCCAGTCCTCCATGTAAATCAAAATGCCTTAACCTCATTGTATATCTTGGCACAGCATTTGGATGTTACCATATAAATATGTAATTTATAGTAAAGTAAAAGTACTTTAAAAAATATTCACAGATGCTATCCTGTAAATGTAGCTGTTAGCAGGTACATTTTGTAACATATCTGTTGAAGATATTGAACATTTCTTTTTCTGTTGCCCTTTTTCTTTAATTTTAGGTTGATTTTAAAATAGACAAAAATAAATAAATAAATAAATAAATAAACAAAGCCCTTCATTTAGAACCTAATGATATTTTTTTCAACATTTTCAAAACTCATCTTTTTCTGATTTTTTAGATTTTCATTATTAATCTGTTAATTATCTTAGCACGGTTTTATATTCATAAGTCAAAAATAATGCAAAAGAAACCATCATATATTACCTTTTGTAAAACTGATCTTAAAACCCTTTCTAATATGAGATCACAAAATAAGAAGCTTATAAAAACAATACAAAAAAATTCTAAAGCTTTTCAAATTTATGTAACTGTATTTTATTTATTTATTTATTTTTTATTTTGGTTGTTGGTTGCTGGTGGTGTTGTTTGCATGCTTTGAGATTTGCAACGTTGCCCTGTGTTCCTGTGTTTGCCTTGTACTTTTGTGTGATCATGGAACTGAAAAAGTAAGCTATGTTGAGTTTTGGTTTTTTTCTGTGATTCGCTCCATAAATTAATAAATAAATAAAAAGGCATCCTGTTTTTCTAGATACTACAAATTAAAGCACAGTACTTTATTTGTATTTTTTTCTCATGTGTAAATTATTTTTCAACTTCGGCCTCACTAAAATAATTTTTGTTGACTGATGCTCTTTTATATACTAATGATATTAATTAGGGGGTATTTACAAGGCGGAGATCTGACACCAGTCAGCTGTGCACAATTTCAAGATCATTTGCGGTTTATAAATGTCACATCTGGAAGAGAGGCGTATGTGTTTTTGTGCGCACGTTCGCTTTCTCTGAATTGCACTTACGCACTTTTGAGAAATGATCTTAGAACAAATTTAGGACGATTTATATGCAACTTTTTATAAGAGAGGCCCCCCGGTTCCTGTACAAAAGTGTTATTTAATTTATTTTATTATCTTACTTTTAGATGTTCAAAAGATAGCATCACAATAACATCACAATATGAATATTAAGCAGTATAGCTGTTGTTTGGAAGGTCATCATGGCTGTGATTTAGCATGATGACACAGGTAATCACAGCCAGGCTGATAATAAGTTTTTGCTCTGCCAACAATTATTTATATATTTATTTGTTTTAACTAACATGTCTGTATTTTAAGTTCTATAGAGCTCTTTCTTTATAAATGAGTCCTTGTTCTTCTGAGCATTCTTCCAGTTTTCTTGATTTAACAGGGACTCCTGATCTTCTAGCCATCTTTCAAACTTTTTGTACGCATCATAAGACTCATAAAAAAATACTGAAGTCCTCTGGGGCAGTTTTCACAAGAGATATGAAAGCGGCACATATTTTAGGTGTTTGTTTACTGAACCAATTTCCAGTTTTTGTGGAATTGTCCCTTTGTCTGGAGTTTGATTGACAGGTGATCCGACCAATCATAATGCCAAACCTGCCATTTTGTCCAACAAACACACAGGAGAGTAGGTTTATGTCAGTGGACTTGAACGTGTTCATTCATGTTTATTTTGTGCTATAACTAGTAAAGAAGAAGAGATGATCAGTTCATGTACGCTTGAAATGAGGCGCTACAGCGATCTCTCATGATATTTTAAAGAGCCACAAAATGGTATTTATTGTTTTAATTTCTCAAAAAAAAAGAGACAAAAGTAGATAGCTGACACTTTGTTTCATCCTAAAAGCAACCTGCTCTGTCTTGTCTGCCAGTATGTCAGTGTCAGTGTCCTCTTTGCTCTGTGATGTGTTTTTCACTGTGTGACATGTACAATATGATGTGTGGCATTAAAGCACCATGGCATGTCTGACATAGCAACAGTAACTAAGGAGGGCAGGTCTTTGCGAAGGGTCAGTTATTTGAGACTGCTTTCTCTGTGGTTCTTGCTTAAATCCTCTTACTGCATGGGCAGTCTATACTACAGAGTGTCCCAGAATGCTTGTGTTTCACACTATGTTGTGCTGTAAACAAGTCCATTGAACTTTTTTGTTTTTACGATCTTGATTTTGCACCGAGCAATCAGATCTGATTAGAGTGTCTCTTTATTCTTTGCGCGTCCCGCCGCACATCTGTGGCAGACAATTTTGCATTCAGTTTTGAAAATAAAACCGAAACTACAACTTTTGGGGAAAAAAAAAATGGAAATGAATAACTTTCTCACTACAGTAGTAAAATAATGGATTTAAGGAAATAAAGAAAAAGAAGATCAGTAAAAGAATACGATTTTTACTATTTGCAAATAGTAATTGCACACACGTTTAACTGAATGCCTAATATGTCAAAAACATGAAATGGCTAAATGTTTGTTGTATCATCATATTCTATCATAAATTATATTAATCAAGTAAATGATTTTGCCTGTATTTGATAATTTTGACAAACATCTCAAAATAGTTTGCATCCCTAGATATTAGTTTAACATTTCTATATTAAAACAATTAGTAAAAACATGAACACACTTGAGAGCTGCTATATACCCTTACGAAAAAGAAGTTAATTCAAGTGTGCTATTAGTATACTTCTTTTAAACTAAAAATAGGAACGTATACTTTCAGTCTACTTTTTATGTACTTCTCAGTGTACATAACTCAGTGTACATGTACTTACATGCTTTATATACTTGACATTTGAAAATTACATTTAAGTATACTTGACTTATACTTAGAAAAAGTCTAAATATATTTGAGCTATACTTGTGCTCTGAGAATCCGTGTTTTCATTGTTATACATGAGAGATGCTATTACTCATCTTCTGAACAGAATTTCCAAAACACAAGCGAAGAAAAAAACAAAACAGATGCTTCCACACTGCAAAAAATGCAAATACATATTTTCCATTTTACGAAACATTTTGAGTCTCAAATACTAAAAAATGCTATTTTCTTGAAACTATATAAAAACCCTTGTCAGACCAACAAAATTATTTCAAATGTTGTCGCAACTAGTCAAACACAGTCTGAACAAAGAGTTTCATACTGTTGAAATTTTAAGGCTTTATAAGTTCCCAGCATGAATAAATTATCCAGTTACTGTTATAGGATTATTGTTTTACTGTTTGCTGACTTCATTGAAATTTTTTTGTTGTTGTTTTGTCATTATTGTTAGTTATTTGTTGTACTGTGACATAAAGATCTCATCTTTTTAATATTTGCTGATTGCCACCGATCTTGAGGTTTGTGTATCTAGTTTTGAGGCCTAGATACTTTCAACCACTTATATCCATTCCTTGGATGTCTTAATCTTGTAAAATCCTTTACAAACAAAGACAACGTTGTCTACATATTAGACTAAGTTATTCATAATGTTTTATATGTTCATATATTCATATAACAAAATATATACAAATGAATACCTAAATATGCACATAGTAGTATACTTAAAGTATGATATAAAGTTCACTTAAAGAAAACGTATGAGTATACTTGCAGTATAAAACTACTAATCTAGTAGTTTGCTGAGATTATACTTCAAAGTGTACTAAAAATGCATAAAAAAAAGTATTTAATTAGTAAACTATCGGTATACATATAAGTTCACTTTTAGTATACTTGCAGTACAAACTGAAGACATAGACGTAAACTAGTTGTGTACTCAAAGTTTACTACTGTTATACTTAAAGTATACTTAAAAGTATACTTTTATATACCAGAAAGTGGGCCAATTTAGTCCCAAGGAGTATTGAAATAGTACACTTAAAAGTATACTACTAGTACACTGATATTTGTATACTTACTACATAAAGTATACTTAAAAATATACTTGAACTTTACTGAAGTATACTTAATAAAATAAACTTAAAGTATACTTCTTTTTGGTAAGGAATAGTAGAAAAAACAGAAATACCTTGCATATATCTGAGCCTTGAAGTGATTATGACCATGATGCAAAAGTGGTTTAGAGCCAAACAAGTGGTTGGGTATGGAATAAAACTTTGTTTTGGACAATGCAATTGAACCAAGAGTTATCTGTTTAGCTGCTACAGCTGGTATAACAATATTTTCTTGTCTTTCACAGAGAGTGACCATATGAACTGCAGTCCCAGCAGAACAAGCCCCTCCATGGAGAAGGACAACAACAACAATGATGAATACGACAACTACGATGAACTGGTGGCCAAATCTCTGCTCAACTTGGGCAAGATCGCAGAGGACGCCGCTTACCGGGCCATGACTGAGTCCGAGATGAACAGCAACTCTTCAAACAGTGCAGAAGAGGAAGAGGAGGAGGAAGAGGAAGAAGAAGATGATGAAGAGGATGAAGAAGATGAGGAAGATGAGGACGGCTCAAGGAAAGGTGAGCTGAGTCTAGACGTGAACAGTGATGTGGTAAGGGAGACTGTGGACTCTCTAAAGCTCCTGGCGCAGGGTCACGGAGTCACGCTCTCAGAAAACCTCCACGAGAGGCCGTTTCAGGATGAAGGGATCGAGAGCACGGACTGCGATATAAACGGAAATGGGCCCATGGGTAATGGACTCAGTGGTAACTGCGGTAAAGCCACCACTAATGGCCAGATGGGAGAAAAGAGTGACGAGGAAGTTTGTCTGAGCAGTTTGGAGTGTCTTCGCAACCAGTGCTTTGACTTGGCACGCAAGCTAAGCGAGACAAAACCATCCGAGCGGTTCAACAACAACCAGCAGGTAGGGATCATTTCTTCTTGACCGATATTAACCCAGCTAACAAGGAATGTTCTCAGAGCTTTGGTGAATGTTCTGGCATGGTTCTCTCAAAGTCACAAAGTCATGAACAAGTGTTCTTCCAATAACATTAATGGAATGTTCATTTAAAGTTATCTGGGGCCGGCTGCATAAAAAGGTTAAGACTATAGTCTTAAAAGTTAGTCAGCTAATTATTTTGTTTAAAGACTGATCATAATTTTTAAAATTCAGTTACATAAAAATGTAGATTAGTCTAAGTTGAGGCCAAAAAATAACTGATCACACCTTGACTAACCACTAGTTGGTCAGATTAATTCTTAAACACTGTCTTAACATTATGCAACTGGCTGTTGGCCCTCATAAAGTTCTTGGTGTATCATCCAAGCAATGTTTTTTTTTTTTTTTTTTTCTGAAACATTTTTATTTAGATGTTCTATCATATTCAGAGAACATTCAAAAGTAATGTCCCCATAATGTTTGCAAAATGATAAAACTGAACATTCCCTTAATGTTTTTGCTAACATTTGAATAAACAAGAAAAAAATGTTTAAATAATTTACAAAATACGTAATGCAAACATTATCAAAAAATTCTTAGAATATTTTTTTTTGTTAGCTGGGAACTGACCATTAACTGACAAGAAAGTTAAATCTGAATTAAATTAGAGGATTAACAATTGTCTGCGACCCATTATAAATACCATAATTTTTTTTTTTTTTAATATATATTAAAGACGTTATTTTTACACATGGTCACGTCATCATGCAACTGCAGCGCTACTGTGAATGTAGAAAAACAGACAAAATTAAATAACAGGCCTACATGAAATATATTTCACTTAAATTATAATATTACCATATTAACTAAATTAAAACGTACACTAAATAATATGGTGCCAAGTGTGTGGTGTGCATTGACATAATACTTAGGAGTGAATCCCATAAGTTATCATACCATGACTGCAAAACTGCAATGATTTTTACACTGGTAACCAGAGAAATATTTAGGCGTCTGGTGGCTTTTTGGTATTTACTTTTTTACCAGTAATATTAGCAACCAAAGACATGTTACAGCCATCAGTTTCAACAAAACCACTACTGACAGAGTATGCTGTGTTTTGTTTGTGCTCGCTCTTGAAGTGTTGCCATGTCCCCTTTTATTTGGGCTTGTTGTTTTTGGACTCTTCCCATAAAGTGAGCCGCTGTATATAAAGTGGGCAGCTGCGGCTTGTGATGTTTTCATTTTATTTCCAAAATACAGCAAGCACAAGTGTGTTTACTTCTTAAAGACTGAATGTAGTTGTCTTTGTACATGGACATTTCCTTTTTAAATTTTGTTGCTATTTTTGAACAAATTAATATTACAGGGACCAAAGACTCTTATGTTTGCCAGTTTTAACTAAACTGCTATTGACAGAGGCGTCATGTTTTATTTACATTTGAAAGGCTGCTTAGCAAAGTACTTTCTTTCAGTGCTGCCATGTCCACTTATTATAAGTGTCTTTGGGCTTGACTCATAATGCAATCTAGTTTATGGACTTATTAAAGTGGCCAGGTGTGGACTGCACTGTTCTGGTCTTATTTCCAATATAAATTGATTAAGGTTTATTATGAGCTTGTTCTTATTTGCTGATTTTTGTAACAAGATCTGGCAACACGAATGAGTCGAGGCTCATACCTCTTTCTCTTATTTTTTGCTCTGCGCATACAAAAAAGAGACACATCTCTGATGCCTGTTTAAATACATTATTAACAACTAGATGGTCAGTTTGGCTCTGTACAAACTGTGTGGTTGTACATTGTAAATGCGGTTGCCACTACCTTAATTTACCATTTCCATTTACCTTGGAATTCAGATATCGGAGTTGGGAATGAACGGTCCAGTCCAATACCAGCTGTTTTGTGAACACGTTACAAATAAAAAGTGGTATTTTGCACACACATATCGAAATATCATGTCCACAGATACCAGTTGGATAATAATACTGTATGTCAGGCTTGTTGTGATTCCCAGGGTTCATACAAGGTGCTTAAGTGCTTGAAGTAATTGAATTTGACTTTTTGAATTTTAAGGCTTGGAAAACCCTTGAAAATAGCAATATCCCTAAAGAGGTACTTGAAAAGTGCCTGAATTATTGAAAGAAAATGTATCTATGAAAGAAGTGTTTAATTTTGTCAATAAGCACATATCTTTCCATGCAAAATTCACGCAATTAAAAAAAAAAAAAAAAACAAAAAAAAAAAAAACACTTTTTTGCTTATTTCAGTGAATGTCAGAAAACTATCGAGCTTAGCAAGTAGTAGTACTGACAGTGTCGTGTAAACATGGCTTAAGATGCAAAAAGAGAAAAAAAAGATGAACCAAATCAGTTGAGTCATTTACACTGGAATCACTCCAATTGATTCAAACTCATAATTTCAAGCGATTCACTAGCAAAAACCAGATCAAATTAAAAGAGCCATTCATTTTCAAATTTCGACATCGCTTGTAATGATTGTAAAAAGCAAACAAAGATTTTCAAAATGCTGAATCAGTTAAACTGTTGTGTTGCAAAGTGATTCACTATTTCGAAATGCTCCAATCAGATCGCGTATTGTGAATCATTTGGTTTAGATTGGAACTTCGCATTGGGACTTCGGAGCGCGTATCTTGAATCATTTGATTAAGATCGGAACGGATTTGTGAAAATAATTTAGCGAATTGAATCAATCATTCAAATCAAATGATTCACGATACACGATTTAGAAGTCCTGATCTAAATCTGATTCAGAGTGTGGATCACGAATCATTTGATTTAGATCGGAACTCTGGAGCGAGGAGGTGTTTCAGTTAAAAGTTCCTACTGAGATCTCAGAATTACGACTTTCGAGTACAATTGGAACGCACAACTAATTTGGTTGTAGATTGCAATTGTTCTTCCTGTAAACTGTGTGTGTACAGAACAGGACTAAAAGCTGCAGTGTGTATGTGGCTCAAAATCACTTTTGAACTGCAAGAGATATAGTAGTATTAGTTGGTCAAAAATCTTACTGTCAGTTAACTATTTACCAGTTAATTATGTATGCATCCCTGCCAGGAGGCTCATCAGCTTTATCAAGAGGCCCAGCAGCAGCTGCAGCATCAGAGTCCTGAGGAGACCCGCGTCCTCGAGCGGAATTACTCCGACATGGTCAACCTGATGAAGCTGGAGGAGCAGCTCAGCCCGCGCTCCAAGGCTTTTTCCAGCTGCGCGGCAGAGCACAAGGTCTTCCAGGACTGCGATGAAGACACCACCTCCGTCACGTCGGACCGCTCAGAGGACGTTTTCGACATGACCAAAGGCAACCTGTCACTGCTGGAGAAGGCCATAGCGCTGGAAACGGAGCGGACCAAAGCTTTGCGGGAAAAAATGGCTTCAGAAGCAGTCAGGAGAGATAGACTGCATTTGCATGAGGATGGTTTGAGGCACAGCTGTGCAGAGGAGCGGAAGGCGCGTCTGCACCACGATGGCCTAAAGAAGCCCTTCTACCTTAAAGGTAATCTCATATTACATAACACACAACCAGCACTTGAAATTATTTGTCTTAAGAGTTTGATGACAACCTGCTTTATTACATACTTCATTACTGCACAATCAGCACAAGTTAAAATAAAAATAAAATAAAATAATAATAATTATAATATAGACATAGTGACAGCTTACTGCTTTTTACTATATGAACACAAAAGAAACATTTAAAAAATCATGTGTACTTTTTTCTTATATGTACTTAAAATAAGTTAAAATTTGCGAGTTGCAAAAGCATGTGAATCTTTGCTTTCAGTACCCATTGTGGTGTCACACCAACAGAGGCCGCTCCCACGATAGTTGATTGACATGAGCGTTTTACCTCAGATCAGGTGAAACAGTCCGCCCTCTTTGTTTCACTGCTGGAGCAGGGATGTAAGTTAGACAAGAATATCTCCGATTGAGCGATTGAGGTGTTGTGTTGCTGGATGTAATAATGAACGTAGTGGTCGTCATTTACTCCCGACATCTGAGCTGCTGAAGATGCAGTGGATTATGTTTGTTTGTGAAGGGAATGCGCCTCCCGATCTACATATATCCGTCTATGTTCGCGCAAATCATTCATGATCCAGCTTCACTTTCAGCAGAAGTGAGTATAAGGGTTTTTTTATGAATCTTTGTGATCGCCTTTCCTAATAATGTGCTAGTTAGCAAGTTTAGCGGCTAAACGCGGCTAAAGTAAACAGGTTCGTCTCTCCACACAGAGAAGAGAGGGGCGGGGCGAGCAGAGCTCATTTGCATTTAAAGCAGCCTCGACCAGAATGAGATGATTTTTGCAGAGCTGATTTTGACAAGGTAAAAAGGGTGTTGTTTTACACAACCATTGAGAATTTTTAACCAAAGTATATTACAGACTTTTCATTAAGACCCTAAAGAATCATATCAACTCAAAATGGGCATCCGATGACCCCTTTTTTTGGTAAACCATTTTTTGGTATAATGACTTGTGCGCTTGGGGTCGCTGTCTTGCTGCATTACCCACTTTCTTCTAAGATTCATTTCATGGACAGATGTCCTGACATTTTCCTTTAGAATTTGCTGGTATAATTCAGAATTCATTGTTCCATCAATGATGGCAAACCATTCTGGCCAAGATGCAGCAAAACAGGCCCAAACCACGATACCACCACCACTATGTTTCACAGATGGAACAAGGTTCTAACACTGGAATGAAGTGTTTTTCTTTTTCCAAACATAACACTTCTCATTTTTGGTCTCATCCATCCACAAAACATTTCTCCAGTAGCCCTCTGACTTGTCCATATGATCTTTAGCAAACTGCAGACAGGCAGCAGTGTTTTTTTTTGTTTTTTTGTTTTTGGAGAGTTGCGGCTTTCTCCTTGCAACTCTGCCATCCATCCCATGGTTGTTCATGAACATTAATATTAACCAATGTGAGAAAGGCCTTTATGTCTTTAAGTTACTCTGAGGTTCTTTGCAACCTTGCAGACTATTACAACCCTTACCAAAAAGAAGCATACTTCAAGTGTACTTAAGTAAAGTTAAAGTATATTTTTAAGTATACTTTATGTGATAAGTATACAAATATCAGTGTGCTAGTAGTATGTGTACTATTTCAATACTTCTTGGGACTAAATTGGCCCACTTTCTAGTATATAGGTGTGCTTTAGGTATAACAGTAGTAAACTTTGAGTACACAATTAGTTTACATCTAGGCTTTTAGTTTGTACTGCAATTATACTAAAAGTGAACTTATGGGTATACTGATAGTTTACTCATTAAATACTTGTAGAATTTTTAGTACACTTTAAAGTATAGTCTCAGTAAACTACTAGATTAGTAGTTTTATACTGCTAGTATACTCATACGTTTTCTTTAAGTGAACATTACATCATACTTTAAATATACTAATACGTCCCTATTTAGGTATTAATTTGTATATATTTTGTTATATGAGTATACGAACATACAAAACATCAAAAGAAAGAAGAGGGCATCTGCTTGTAAACAAAAACATTTTATTCTAACTTCATGCATTCTTTTATATAAACACTTGAATGTGGATGAGTTTCATAAATAAAAAACAAAGAAATAAACAACATTTTGAACAAAACGCTGAAAAAAGACTGAATTGGATTCAGAATAATAATCAAAATGTAGATGGAGTTGATCAACACCCCAAAGCTTGGCAGTCATTATTACCTCTTCATGGGTCGACATTTTATTCTGTAACATTACACAGTTTGGATGCTTTTTTATGATCGTGTTAGATTATATGTGGAAGCATCTGTTGTTTCAGTCGCTTGTGTTTTGGAAATTCTGTACAGAAGACGTGTAATAGCGATGAAAACATGGATTCTCGAAGCACAAGTATAGCTTAAATATCTTGACTTTTCTAAGACTTTTTCTAAGTATAAGTCAAGTATACTTAAATGTCATTTTAAGTGTATTTCTGACAAGTACATAAAGCACATTTCTGAGAACCTTCTTGTTTTTAGTTTAAAAGAAGTATACTAGTAGCACACTTGAATAAACTTCTTTTTCATAAGGGAAGGTCTGAATAAAGGATTCATGTTTGGTTGGCCTTGCTGATTCTTTTAACAGGTCTTACAAGTCTTACCCTCGAGCTGCCTGTCATGTTACATAATCTTTGCATCCCTGGATGTGAACCTACATGAACGCAGACATTAGTTTAAGATGAGTGTCTTTGTCATGACTTACACATTTAAAAAGCCCAATTTCTCAGTCACTTTAATCATGCTTGTAAATGTATCGTGTGTAAATATGAGTGAATTGCAGTTTATAAAGGATGTGATTGTTTCATTTCAAATAGAACTAGATTTTCTCATGTTATCCCATCCAAATCTCATCACTTGGTGTCAAGCGTTTGGACATTGTTTTACATATATTTGAGTTGACAGACTTCATAGAAAAATCACGTAATATATCACTGACTCTGATTTTTTTATCTTCAGACTGTGATTTCTTTCAGTCGGAAGATATCAAACATATTTGATATTTTAAGCTTATTTTAGAACACATATTGTTTTCATTTGTCATGTGTCTTCAAGCAACAAGGCGCACGTTTCTGACCAAGTTTGTTGTGATAGGAACAACGTGAAAGTCTGGTAGTATGTGATCCTCAGGCGCTTATGATGGCTGGTTTTTCCTCTGTAACTACCCATACCAAAAATAAGTATACTTCGAGTTTATTTCATTAAGTATACTTAAGTAAAGTTTAAATATATTTTTAAGTATACCTTATGTAGTAAGTATACAAATAATAGTGTGCTAGAAGTATACTTGTATTTCAATACTCCTTGGGACTAAATTGGCCCACTTTCTAGTATATAAAAGTATACATTCAAGCATACTGTAAGTATAACATTAGTAAACTTTGAGTACACAACACGTTTATATCCATGTTTTAGTTTGTACTGCAACTATACTAAAAGTGAACTTATAGGTATACTGATAGTTTACTAATTAAATACTTGTAGCATTTTTAGTATACTTTGAAGTGTAGTCTTAGTGAACTACTAGTAGTTTTATACTGCAAACTACTAGTAAGTTTTCTTTAAAGGGGTCATCGGATGCCCATTTTCCACAAGTTGATATGATTCTTTAGGGTCTTAATGAAAAGTCTCTAATATACTTTGATTAAAAATTCTCAATGGTTTTGTAAAACAACACCCTTTTTACCTTTTCAAAATCAGCTCTGCAAAAATCATCTCATTCTAAGGGGTTGTTCCTTTAAATGCAAATGACCTCTGCTCACCCCGCCCCTCTCTTCTCTCTGTGGAATGACAATCTTGTTAACTTTAGCCACATTTAGCCGCTAAACTTCCTAACTACCACGTTATTAGGAAAGGCGATTGCAAAGATTCATAAAAAAAACGCTTATACACACTTCTGCTGTAAGTGAAGCTGGATCATGAATGATTCGCGCGAACATAGACGGATATATGTAGATCGGGAGGCGCATTCCCTTCACAAACAAATGTAATCCACTGCATCTTCAGCGGCTCAGATGTCGGGAGTAAAAGACGACCACTATGTTCATTATTACATCCATCAACACAACACTTCAAATCGCTCAATTGGAGATATTCTTGTCTAACTTACGTCCCTGCTCTGGCATCAAAACAAGGAAAGTTACTGGACTGTGACAGCTGGTCTGAGGTAAGAGCTCATGTCAATCAACTATCGTGGGAGTGTCCTCTGTGGGTGTGATGGCACACCGACAAACATCTGAGAACGGCTCGATTTGAAAAAGGGGATATTATTTTTACAGATTAATTAAAAACCACTGCATGGATTTTTATCATTATAGAGTAGATTTGTACATACACTGCCAACACACAATGTTCAAACAACATGAAAAAGTGAACTTAGCATCCGATAACCGCTTTAAGTGAACTTTACATCATACTTTAAGTATACTACAATGTCTCTATTAGGTATTAAATTGTATATTTTGTTATATGAATACCTAAACATACAAAACATCAAAAGAAAGAACAGGGCATCTGCTTGTAAACAAAAACATTTTATTCTAGCTTCATGCATTCTTTTTTATAAGCACTTGAATGTGGATGAGTTTCATAAGTAATAATAAAAAAGAAATAAATAAACAACATTTTGAACAAAATGCTGGAAAAAAGACTATGAATTAGATTCGGAGTGAAAAATCAAAACATAAAGGAGTCAATCAACACCCCAAAACTTGACAGTCATTATTACCTCTTCATGGGCCACATTTTATTCCATAACGTTACAGTTTTGATGCTGTTTTATGACTGATGATTGTGTTAAAAATGTGTGGAAGCATCTGTTGTTTTTTTGTTTTTCTTCGCTTGTGTTTTGGAAATTCTGTACAGAAGATGTATAAAAAGCACCCCCTACCACCTAACATATTTTGACTTTTTGTAAGTATAAGTCAAGTATACTTAAATGTCATTTTAAGTATATTTCTGAGAAGTACATAAAAAGTAGACTGAAAGTACACTTTCCTATTTTTTGGTTTAAAAGAAGTATACTAATAGCACACTTGAATAAACTTCTTTTTAGTAAGGGAAGTCTTGACTTGTAGCGATCTTTGTTGGTTGACCACTCCTAAGGAGGATAATAGTGGTCTTAAATTTCCTCCATTTGTAAACAAAGTCCAAACTCTTTAGAGATGGTTTTGTAACCTTTTCTAGCTGGATGAGCAAAAACTTTTTTTTTTTTCTGAGGTTCTCAGAGATCATGCCATGCCACAAACATGATCAGACTTTAATAGATTTCTTTAATTAAAACAGGGCGTACACTGGCACCTGATAGTCATCCTATTGATTGATAACACATCTGAACAAATGGACTCTAATTTCACCTTAAAATTAACTGCTAATCTTAGAGATTCATACTTTTGTAACTTACTTTTTCTCAATAAATAAATGACAAAGTATATATTTCCATCTCATTTGTTTGATTGGATTCACTTTGTTAACATTCAGGACTTCTGATTAACTTTTTGGTCATATTTTCTATATTTCTGCATAAATTCTAAAGGGTTCACAAACTTTTAGGCAGCACTGTATAGTATCAGATTTTTTTTTTTTTTTTTTTGTTCTGTCCTAAGCTATGGTTATTGCTCTTAATCATCACATTTTCAGATTCAGTCCCACATTTAAATACAAAAACTTTACAGTGTGTAGCTCGAAGTATGAAAACTAAAACTTTTACTTAAATTTTCAGTTATAAATGGAACGCTTCCTTTATAATCACTGAAGCTGTCAATCATGTCAGTGTGAGTTCACTGAGCTCTGCACTCTTGCCAAAACAACCGTCAAAAATAAATTCTATACTGTTGTCTATACTGCACAATGAATCTCTTTTTTACATGGTTTACACCAGGGGTGCCAACCCTGTTCCTGGAGACCGACCTTCCTGCAGAGTTTAGTTCCAACCCTAATCAAACACACCTGTCTGTAATTATCAAGTGCTCCTTCAGATCCTAATTAGCTGGTTCAGGTGTGTATGGTCAGGGTTGGAGCTGAACTCTGCAGGAAGGTCGATCTCCAGGACCAGGGTTGAGCACCCCTGGTTTACACCATTTTATTCCATGAAATGGTTGCTTAATGCAACCCCCAATGTGTGTTTTGCTTGTCTTTATTATTTTTCTTAGAGAGTGACTGTTAGTGCACATGCTACCAGTTTCCACTCATATTGTCCCTTTTTTCCCCAATTCCTTTTTGCACTGATTCAGTGCACCGTCCCATAAATATCCCACATGAAGATAAATAAAATAAGTAATGCATGTCCAAATGAGATTTGAAAGACAATCTAAATGTCAGCCTTTCATTTACACAAGTTATCGACGCTGAATATGTTTCTCATTTGGTGAGCTACTCCTTCAGTAATAAAATGATATCACCCTACTCCTTTAAAATCCCAGAGCAGAAAGGTCAGTTTAAGTGGATAGGTTCAGTGCTCTTCTGTTTCTTTGCTCTGAGAGGGGATCCCGTACTGACCCCGGGACAAGCTTTCTCAAACATCTCCATGCCTGCAGTGCAAACAGCAGTGGCTTAATGTTGTTCAAACAGGCCAGCACGGCCACATCACAGGCTAAGCTTGTCAGGCATAAGTAATGGCGATCTGCACGGCCGGGAGAACAGCAAATCTCATCCCAGGGACACAGTCTGTGCTCATGCTGCCTATTTATAAACCCGGAGAGGAGCTCTGCTTGGAAATATAGCTCTGGCACTGCAGAAACATACTGGGAAATTAGTCAGTGCTGCATATTCAGAGGAGGTTTCAATGCAATTCCTGATTTATTTCTATTTCTCCAGGCACAGAGGAGTTAGACTGATGGATTATTTTATACCCAAAATGGATCTGACTTTTGCAAGCATAAAAGATCAGTTTTCAAAGAGAATAATTCCTAAACATAAAGCAGGCATTTGAAAATGGTTAAAGAGTTATTTCAAAAGAAAAAAATATATATATATTTTTATATATATATTTGAATCAGTTTTTTATTGTTTCTTAGTTTAATTGTAATTATTTTTAGTACTTTTGTATTGATTTTCTTTTTCTCATACTTAAGTATAGTTTTATTTTTAGTTAGGTTTAGTTTATGTTATATTATTTCAGTTTAAAAAATTTATAAGTTGTTTTTTAATGGTTTTATTTTTAGTTTCAGTTTTAGTTTATTATAAGAATAGTAACTATGACAACATTGGTTCAAAATGATGATAGTGATGGTAACTACATGAAGTTTTGTAGCCAAGACTACTTAAATCCAAGTCCAAGACCGGACCACGACTTTGAGGGGTTGCGATTAAGACTACAAGACCGTGTCAAGACCAAGACCAGACCAGTTCTCTTCGAATTTCTCTGAAATGCACATTTACTGCCTGAGAAATCTCTTGATAAAATAATAAAAAATAAAAGTCATTGCAGAGGTAAACTGTATGTGTAGGAATTTTCCTTTGGTCTCGATAAGCGAACAAATGCTAAGAGTAAGAAGTTGAAATTAACGTCTTTATTAAACAAAATATAAAGTTTTAAATATATAAATATATTGGAAAAATAAAATGGTACTTTTAAACATGAAACTAATATAGCAAATGAATGAATGGGGGAGTCATGGAGTCATTTATTCAACCAGTTTGTTCAAAGTGGCTGTTTCACAGCAGTTCTGTTGTGGATTTATTTGGAATGTTTTTTTAGTAAAATAGAGCAAAAATAGTTAAAAAATTATGTCCAAAATGTAAATCACTTAAAATTAACTTTGAACATATGTACAGTATAAAATCAATATCCTGTTTGCAGTTGTGCTATATTTCTTAAAACAGCTCTCTTGCTCTGGTGAAATTGATTAATAATATCATATGTTATAATATGAAAAGAAACAGGTACTTTTTTATCTTTATCTTCATATCTTGAATTTATTTGTAAAACTTTTGGTGACATAACGTGACATTTGGTGACACAATCCCCCAACAGATGAACATATATATGGTATGTTTTATGTGACATTGGTTTTGTACATGTCACTGCGGTTCTGACTTGAAATTTCTGTTGAGTGGAGCTATAACTCGTTTTAAAATAATGCACCATCTGTACTAAACCTACCTGATAGTAGGAAAAGCTTGTTTTTTGATCTTTCATCTTTTAGCTCTTTCATCGTGAGTCATGATTTCCATGAGATTCACACCCAAGGACTCCGCACCCTAAGTCCAATTCTGTGCCAGCTGAGCTACCGAGTAAGCTTGTTGTGTCCGGAAGGCGAAACATATGGAGCTATATGAACTGTGTACAAAAACGATTACAAGTGCTCGCTGTTTTATTGCCTCTAGTGTTCATTTCTGTTAGAAACTGCAGTGGTATGTACTTATAGGTACATATTTCGCATCTCGCAAAAACATTCCCACAGGTATGTTTTTTGTCAAGAGATCAGGCTAGTGGTTGAAATGGGTACTGCAGTCCAAATTTAAAATATTGAAAAGCAGTGTTTCTCCCACCACAGATTGAGAACATGTTACAGAATGAGCACATTTGACAATGGAAGATGTGTTCTAAGTTGATGACTTGATTAATCCACGTTTTGGTCATAGGGTTTTTTTTAATTGGGTAGAATCTGTGATTTCTGACCCAGCTTGTTTGCTGGCTTCCATGGCTGCAAAGCGCTGCTTTGTTTGCCAGCTGGCAACCCGTGGGGGTTAAATTGGGACTTGTTATGTGGGGGGCGGGGGGTGGTCTGTGGTTTCAGGCTTTTGAGGGGTGCGCATGCATATGCAAAGCCTACAAAATCTTATATCGATTGACAAACTGTAAAATATAACAGGTTGACAGAACCCTCTATAATGAACACTAAAATGCTGATCAAAATCATTCTACATGCTGGCAGTATGCAAAGCTACTGTCTGTCTGTAGGATTTTTAAAATCAAATTTAAGACTTTTTTTAAGACCTGCAGTAATTAATTTAAAGGTAAGCTATTATGCCCCTATTAACAAGATGTAAAATAAGTCTCCAGATGTCATCAGAGTGTGTATGTGAAATTTTGTATAGCTTGATAAAATTGCCAGTTTTAGTGTATGAGACAAAATGCGCCGTTTTTATGTTTGCCCCTTTAAATGCAAATGAGCTGGTGCTCCCCACCCCCTTTTCAGAAGAGGACGGAGCTTCAAGTGCTCATGCTTCGGCATACGGACAATCTCACGCACTAAAAATGTCAGAAACTCTTAGTAGTGGTGTTCGAACCGAGATCAGTTTAAAAGTCAGTTATCTAATTGTACTGTGCATAATAAATGTGTGTTTATGAATTACACAGAAGTGCACAAATGCAATAAAAATAATTACATAGCCAGTGTCATCATGTGCTATTCCTACATTCCTATTTACATTTTATATCATTCTGGCAGCAATGGTAACTTTAGCAATATTAGCTTTACAGTGAATGGCAGTTTGGAAAATGAGCACGTGACTTACTTTGTCTGAAGCTGACGTTCACGCACAAAGCATTGGTATTTATCCCTAAACATACAGGGAACTTTACTGATTTTTTTTCCGGCACATTTCCTTTGAAAATGAAATTTAACCAGAGTGTCCTTTTCATTTTCTTCTTAAGAAAAAAATTAAGATGTTATAAAAAACATATCTGAGAACTTAAGAATTTTTCAAGAATTGCACTGAAGAACATGCTTAAGAACTTTGTGGAGTTTATCTTAAGAAATTTCTTAACTTATTTGTTAAGAAGATGTTTGTGAATCCAGCCCAAGGTTTTCACAAAAACAAAAAAAATATATCTAAAATGATAAACCTTTCAGCTTTTAAACCATTTTTTAAGAAAAAGGACAAGTCAGAAGTATAAATTATTATATTAATTTAAAACAGGGTTATATGGGCGGATGAGGGGAAACAACAGACAGCCTTATTGAAAATCCGATTTGATTCTCTGCCAGTAGAAGGCGCTTTTGGAACGTCAGAAATATAACGGTTTCCCCAGTAACGGCTGTAAACAAATGCACTTATGAACGCTAAATTATCAGATCAAATTGAAATGCAATCAAAACTTCCCTTCAGAGATATATAAAAACACCTGTGTCCGCATCATTGCTTGAATTAGTAAGAATGAGTAAAGTGTTTAATACTATAGCTTATGATGTTGAAAATGAATGAGGTAAGTCCTCATTCTAGCTACTACGGTAAGTCTATGTGGTAGGGCTCAGCGCCGGATAGCTCCGGCCCAATTGAACCCCTGGCAACCCGGGGTGTTAAAATGCTATTGGGTAAAATGGTAGTAAGCAAAATCACACAGAGTAAAACAAAGCAGACATTCTGACATGGATCACACATTTTTAAAGTAGAATAACTGGCTGTACCTTTGTTTCTTGGAGAAACAAGTATGTAAACTTAGTGTGTTTTGTAAATATCTGCAAACATAGTATAGTGTTTTTATGCTTTAGTACAAAAAAAAAAAAAAAAACATTCCTGCACCTTTAATTTCTGACCCGACACAACAGTAACAAATTAAATCAAATTAGAAATAAGTTACTGATTGCATTTGAAGCAGGAAGTTTTATATCAAATCACAGTAATGATGTTAACAAATAAATAAGACAATGCACCAGCAATTTAGTGACATCCCCACAGTTGAGGAATCCAGAGTCCTCTTATTCTGAGACAGAGTACAAATGTGGTCGATACCAAGACCTTCAAAAATGTTCTCGAGACCAAGATCGGGTAAATGATGTCAGAATTGTCATTTTTGGGTGAACAAACCCTTAAAAAACCCATGAGAACTTTCATTTGCTGTTCTTCAGATGAAGAAGGGCTGACAGCACGCATGAAAGGACGTTTGGCCAGCATGCACAGCGGACACTATCTCTCTAATGGCAGAATAATGAGGGACGCTCGGCCATTACGCCGTGATAACATCTCGCCGCGGCAGAGATAGCAGCAGACGCTGCCTAACCAGGGGGCATTATGATTTATAAAAAGTGTGGAGGCCTGACAGTTATGGAAGGAGCCCTTCCTTAAAGAAGGCACGAGGCGGAGATGGAAATTGAACAGTATCAGTATGACCGATAACAAACGACAGGACCACTGACTGCACATTAATTATCCACAGACGCTATGGTAATGGGGGCCATTTGCTATGCAAAGCATGGCTTGTCCGGAGCCACAATCAATATCCAGCACTTTCTAATATGTATTCCGCTCGGCTCGGCTCAGCTGCACTCTCTCCTCGTTTGTTTTCTCTATTTTTGAAATGGCTGCAAAATAGTCAGAGGATTCAGGCTTTGTTAGACAGTTAGAAACGTAAAGAAAGGCAAATCTCACAACACCAGTAAAGAATAATAATTAACTACTAAATTTGACATACATTAAGTGCACATTAAATACAAGAAAGTGCATTTCTTCTCATGTGTATTATTTTTATTCTGTTGATTTTTGTGATATATGAGCCAGACATGCTCATATTTAATAAAATAATACATTTGTAAAAAAAAAATGCACTTTATTGTATTAAATGTGCACTTAGGTTGTTGTTTTTTTAAATACTACTGAACTGTAATTGTTTATAATACAAAATTAATAAAATAAATGGCCGCTTAAAGACGGACATTTTTCTGACTTTGTTTTTTAACACACTTAAGTACACTCTTTAATAGTGCAATTTGTATTAAAGTGATCCTATTATGCCTTTTCAAATATGACCTTTCATGCAGTATCCCATGTAGCTGTATGTGAACATAAACTATCTGCAAAGTTGTGACGCAGACAGTGCACAATAAATAAAGTTATTGTCTATCAAAAAAATGAGTCAGCTCACAATCGCCTGAACGAGTCGTCAGGAATTCGAATCTTATTCTGTTACGGCTATACGTCATGAAGTAACATATTTGCATAATGTCTGACCACAATCTACGTCGCAAACAACTTGCCTGCCTACAAATACAGTAAAATTTGTGGTTTACGTCATGTCGAGAAGACGTTGTATCCTTTGCTGTGAGAATAAATTTGTTTTATATTCACTTCCAAACGATGAATCTACAATGATTGTATTTTCTTGCAATCGTTCAAAATATGTATTGTTGCATATGTTATGTTGTGTAACAACCCTGCACATGTCTTGCGAACCGGCTAAATCACGCTTTTGTAGTTCTGTTGTTCAGCTGTGGACCCACTGTAGTCTGACAATTTGTGATTGATGCAGCTTGACTGTCTGTCTGTCTCATTAGTTGGAGTAATGATAAAGGATGGCACATGAAGCGGCTTTCACACCGAATGCGGAAAGCGCTGCGCTATGAAACCCATTCGTTTCAACTGCTTGTGCCATGCGAGGACTGCTTGTTTCTGTGTCGACCGGAGTGCACCACTGGCGCCCATGGCGCGCTCAAAGTTCAGATGAGTTGAACTTTTGCTGCTACGCTCTGAAGGGCTGCACTGAACCCAGCGGCCAACCAGTGCTTTCCGCGTTCGGTGTGAAAGCTGCTTAATGTGTTATATAATGTTGAAGTTTACAACATAGAGGTGTGCCTGGTTCACTTATATAAGCAAATTGCGAACACTTTCCACGGTAGTCTGTGCTAACTTGTCGATCAGCCACTTCAATCGTTTCATCGTCAGACTCTGGCTCGAATTGGTAAGGTAAAATCGATACCATCTTTTCTGTGTATTGACAAGTCTCCAGAGCTGTCATTCAGATATGGCAATGGGTGTTTTGTTTCCCGGCGCTGTACGCGGTAGACCAATCATAAAGGACTGCGCCATCTGACCAATCACAGCAGTGAGGGCTCACTGAAAGGAGGGGTTTAGACAGACTCATTCATCGAACTGCTTCACACGAGTCGTTTATGAATCATTTAGAAATGAAGTAAAATTAAATCTATGTTTGGAGAAAACTAAAGTGTTTTTTGACCATGCATACATGTAAACCTGTTTTAGGAGACTCATAAAATGGCATAATAGGAGCACTTTAATGCACTTAAAAGTGAAACTTTTAATTTGACATTTTACATAATTGTGTTTTAATAATGCTTTAAAGTACTCTTATTTTCTTTGTGAAGTTCATCTTGTGAAATTCTTGAATCGATTTTGCTTGACAAGTCTCTCAAGGCTGCAGTTCTCTTGGTTGGTTGTGTATCTTTTTCTTCCACACTTTTTCCTTCCACTCAACTTTCTGTTAACATGCTTGCATACAGCACTCTGTGAACAGCCAGCTTCTTTGGCAATGAATGTTTGTGGCTTACCCTCCTTGTGAAGGGTGTCAGTGATTGTCTTCTGGACAACTGTCAGATCAGCAGTCTTCCCCATGATTGTGTAGCCTAGTGAACCAAACTGAGAGAGCATTTTGAAGGCTCAGGAAACCTTTGCAGGTGTTTTGAGCTGATTAGCTGATTGGCATGTCACCATATTCTTACCATATTTGTTGAGATAGTGAATTGGTGGGTTTTTGTTAAATGTGAGCCAAAGTCATTACAATTAAAAGAACCAAAGGCTTGAACTACTTCAGTCTGTGTGCATTAAATTTATTTAATACACAAGTTTCACAATTTGAGTCGAATTACTGAAATAAATTAACTTTTCCACAACATTCTGATTTACTGAGATGCACCTGCATACAGAAAACTACTACGAGTGCAGTCTGAGTTCATCATGTGAGTGTACATTATTTAGACGGCTCTTTATAAAAACACAGTTTATTTCTTAATGTGCAGGACTTTTTTTTAAAATGGTTACCAAACTACGTAAAGCACCTTAAAAGTATATGTTTTATTATTTTTATTTATTTATTTATTTATTTATTTTCATCAATTGGGTGAAAATGTAAATGAAAGAACAAGAAAGACTACAATTAGTTTTCTTTCTTTTTTTTTTTTTTTTTTTTTTTCTTTATTTGATTTTGAGCTAAAATGTGAGCTAGACATTTCATGACATTCACCCAGATTTATATGTGTTTGTTACCGGTTGCAAAACTTACCACACATATTCCAAAAATTTGAGTAGCACTGCAGTCTATTTTCGATCGTACCAAAACTGAGCCCACATCTCTCATGCTATTCCTGTCTGTTTTGAGCTTACTTTGATACAGGAGGCAACATGATGCCTGTTACCAGGTTACTCCATCCTTAAAATTTTAATCAGTGGTAACTGTAGCATACTCACTCACTCACTCGCTCACTTGCTGTCCTGTGCTCTCTCTGTTTGAAACATAGCCAATAGCTCTGGATAGCTATCTGAAAGAGATGCCCTCTGCAGTGAATACACAGATCCTGGTCCAGGATAGTCGCTGCCTGTGCAAACTACACTAACACTAAAAAGGACAAAAGGTCACAACTACACTACTGTTCAAACTACAATAAAAAAAAATAAATTAATAAAAATACCTTAATATATTGTAAGCTGTAATTGATTGCTGTGATCAAAGCTGAATTTTCACCATTATTACTCCAGTCTTCAGTGTCACATGATCCTTTAGAAAGCATTCTAATATGCTAATTTGCTGCTCAAAAACACTTCTGATTATTATTAATGTTGAAAACAGTTGCACTGCTTCATATTTTTATTAGCAGCAGTGTATATTCATAAAGTATCCATCACAGATTAGGTAAGATTCACTGATCAGATATGGAACCAAACAGAGTTTTGTTTGAAGCACATGGTAGCTAGGAAACACATCTCTGCTTGGTTGCTTTGCCTATCGGTCAGCGTTATTTTCTTTTCTAAGTGGGCAGTTCTTAACCAGAATAAGCTGCAATGAGAAGCAGACTTTATCAGATCGCTTACATAGTTATTTATAAACAAATGAATCAGTAATGAATCTTATGTGTGTTTGTTTGTCTGTGTATTCAGATTCTTCACGGTCGGGGAAAAAAGAGAGCCGGTGTCCAACGCCTGGCTGTGACGGCACAGGTCATGTGACGGGTTTGTACCCGCACCATCGCAGCCTGTCTGGATGCCCTCATAAAGACAGAGTCCCGCCAGAAAGTAAGCACAAATTTCTAAACGCAAATGCCACATGTGCGTGCATTTGTCCTTTAAAGCTTTGCCATTTTTCATGCTCCCATTTATGAAATGAAGTCATGATCATTGGTTGACTGTGTGTCTGTATATGTTGTCTGTGGGACCCAGTCTTCAGTTCATTCTGCATGCCATCCTCCTCAACGAAAAAAAAAAAAAAAATCTGCTCATTCCCATGCAATACCTTTTCAGCTCTATAAATTTAGATTTTTGGTACTCTAAGCCTTTTTGTCTTGAATAGCATTTATGGCAAAATTTACAGTAGGTAAAGCATATTTTGGTGTCCCTGGAACATAATTCAGGTCTGAATGTGTTAAGATGGTAAATTATGTGGGCATGAAAGTGTACTGCATAGTGGGAATGACCCAGCTACCCTTCAGCTCACAAGAAAACTTCTCGCAATGGAGGAGCAGCCATCGCAATATCACAGACATGCATGAATGCGTTTATTGTTTCTGTTGATAATTACAACGCTATCTTAATGGAGGCCAGTTTAATAAGCTGGTTAGATTTCTCATTTTGTTTTAGATGCTCAATTAAATCCAGTTGAATAAACTGTAATAATTATAATCTGATGAAAGAGTTACAGACAGGAAAAACAAGTGAGATTTCCTCTCATTCACCTTGAGCAAACCTCTGTTATGTGATTCATTAAAATGCATACAAAAATTGTGTGTGTTTTATTCACAAATTAACCAGATGGCAATCAAACTAACTGATGGCTTTGACTACAGACTGGAATTAGTTAACAAAAAGATTTGCTTTTAAAGTGTCCAGATGGCAAGACAGTTTGTAACTGGCACTGAGGTGGCATCGCAAGGGCGTTTTTAGATGGCCGTGACTTTAGTGTGGACGGTGACATATGACACACTCTTAATGAATGATTGGTGTGTTGTGCTGAGTCACTTTGTGGCTGTTCTTTCTTTATAATCCAGTTAGTATCTTCAAGATAAATTAAAAACCGTGTTTTATTGTCTATTGGCATAGCATCTTATTGGGGCTCCATTTTAGAGTAATAGCTAGCTTTTTGAATGCTTTCCCTTCAATATCCACTCTAACTTATGCATTAAAAAGCAAATATACAGTCATGACCAAAAATATCAGCACTCTTGCAATTGTCAGAAAATGCAACACTTCTCTCGGAAAACTTTTCCAATTGCAAATGTTTTGGTATTTACATGCTTATTGTTTCTGTTTGCACTGCAACAACACACACACAAAAACAGAGAAGAAAAGTCAAACAAAAGTCAAACAAAATTTCACACAGAACTCAAAAATGGATAGGACAAAATTATTGGCACCTTGTCAAAATTGCAAGAAATAATTGCTTTTCAAGCATGTGATGCTCCTGTAATTTGTGTTTAGACACACCTGTGGCAAGTAACAGGTGTGGGCAATATAGTAATCACACTTGCAACCAGTTAAAATGGAGAAAAGTTGACTCACCCTTTGTGTTGTGTGTCACACTGTGCATGGAGAAAAGAAAGAAGTGTAAAGAGTTGTCTGTGGATTTCAGCGAAAAAAATGTGCAAAAACATGGATAATCTCAAGGCTACAAGTCCATCTCCAGAGATCTTAATGTTCCTGTGTCCACTGTGCACAATATCATCAAGAGGTTTACAGCCCATGGCACTGTAGCTAACCTCCTTGGACGTGGACGGAAGAGCAAAATTAATGGAAAATTACAGTGAAGGATTGTTCGAATGGTGGATAAAGAACCCCAATTAAATTCCAAACAAATTCAGGCTGATCTGCAGACACAGGGTACAACAGTGTCAGCTCACACTATCCGTCGCCATCTGAGTAAAAAGGGACGCTATGGTATGAGACCCAGGAGGACACCACTGCTGACACAAAGACATAAAAAAGCACAACTGGGGTTTGCCAAAACTTATGTGACAAATCCACAATCTTTCTGGGAGAACATACTGCGGACAGACACAAAAGTAGAGCTTTTTGGTAAAGGACACCATGGCACTGTTTACAGAAAAAGAAATGAGGCCTTCAAAGAAAAGAACACAGTCTGGATGCCTTGACTGTGTGAACAGTATCATGAAATATTATGATTACCAAAGAATTTTGGGACGCAACATAGTGGCCAGTGTCAGAAAGCTGCGTCTCCACCAGAAGCTCCACTGATTTCAGTTAATTTTTCCAAAGGGGCTGCTACCAAATATTAAGTTAAGGGTGCCAATAATTTTGTCCAGTGCATTTTTTGGGTTCTGTGTGTAATTGTATCAGATTTTCACTTTTTTGTGTTGTACAAAAAACTATAGTAACTAAACCGAGTAACTATACCTAATTAAAAAACTTTACTCTTACTCAATATTAAATAGGAAAAGTAGTGTGTCAATAATGCAAAAGGACAACAGCAAACACTCAATTGTCAGTTAAAGGCAGTTTATCATTTAATTCAGGGATGTCATTATCCAGCTTAGTTCAGTTCAGATAGTATCTGTGCAATCAAGTCAATGATATGGCTGGAAATTAAGAGTCCCTAACTTACCAAGCCAGAGGCGACAGCGGCAAGGAACCAAAACTCCATCGTTGACAGAAGTGGAGAAAAAAACCTTGGGAGAAACCAGGCTCAGTCGGGGGCCAGTTCTTCTCTGGCAACACAAACCAGCAGTTTAATTCCAGGCTGCAGCAAAGTCAGATTGTGCAGAGGACTCATCAGGTTCCCATGGTGTTGTGCCGATGGCCATCTAGGTGACGAGGTCCTTACTGGGGATCTGTCTCTGCCTCTAGTTGACGTGGTCTCCGCTGACATTCAGGGCTGTAGAGGTCATCTCTAGGTGCTAATTCACCGTCTGGACTGGATACAGACTGGATCTGGGTGGCTGCAGTGACCATCTGATCTGGATACAGACTGAATCTGGGTAGCTATGGTGACCTTGGTATACGAACAAAACAGACTAATATTAAATACAATTCTTCTTATGATGTAGCAAGGGTGTTAGTGTGTTATGTGTAAGCCAGGTTAAAGAGATTTCATCTTTAATCTAGATTTGAACTGACAGAGTTTGTCTGCCTATGGAATAATGTTAGGTAGAAAACAACAAAAAGAATGTATACTCAATATACTTTAGCTTACATAGTTACAAAAACATTTCCTCATACTGTCTAACTCCTTTGACATGTATTGCAATGTCATCTTGCGTCAACAAGAAAACAAAAAAGCTGAATCAAGAGAAAAAATGAAAATAAACAAGCCAGACCTTTCCTCTCGCTGTTGTGCCCAAGCAGGGCAGAAATGCCATGGAGAACCACAGTGTGTTGAAGAGTAACCTCATTTTCCTGAAAAGAGGGAACAGTATATAAAATGAGATTCCATATTATTCTGTATGTGTAAAGAATGTCTATTCGTTTTTTTTGTTTGTTTGTTTGTGTTTTAAATTTGCTGACAATCCCCTTAATTTAATGGGATAATCCACTTAAAAATGAAAATTCTTTCATCATGTATCACCCTCATGCTAACTTTGATGTATATTTCTTTCTTTATTCAGATAAATACAAACAAAGATTTTTTTTTAGAAATCTCAGCGAGTCTATATTTGATGCTTAAAAAAACCACACACAGCAACTGTGACAGTATTCACATTAGCCCAGTGGATGAATAAATGTCTACTGAATCTTCACAATGTTTCTCTCATCAATTGCTTGTATAATAGTAGACCCAGAACCACTGATGTTTGGTTAAAAAAGTGGAAGATGGTAGTATTTAAATGGTTTTTAACTTTTAAGCATTAACTTTGAGGGTCCCATCCTCTTGCATGATATAAAAACCCACCTACAGAGTCTATAGTAGTATAGTAGACTAACTAGTACTTTTAGCACAAATTGTAAGCTTTAATAGATCTATATCAGTAAGGTAAACAAACGATCACACTTTAAGTAAAAGCTGGAAGTAGCTGGCATTATTAGCTGGTCTCCCAGTCTGGCCAGCAGCTAAGACCAGCCTGGAAGTGGCCAAAACCCCTCTAAAACCGGTCTGCTGACCAACTATGACTGGCTAAAACAGCCTGGATGACCAGCTAAACCAGACAATAAGCCTAGGCTGGTTTTGGCAGATTTTTTTTTAGCAGGAATGTGCAGTAACAATGTTTCTGGTATTACTTAAGACTATATATGTCATTAAGTGATATTAGTGATATAATGGTAATATACTACTTGAACTATTAAAATTGCCTTCTAGTGCTTTTGAAAGTACTGACACAAATGAGGTTAATTAACAATACACAGCTGAACACAAAGAACCAATCATATCAGTAACTACGGAAACAAAAAAGAAGTAGAAACATCAAACAGAGGAAACACAGGAAACTAAAGAATACAAAATAAAAGTTCTTGAAGACAGTATATATTTGTCTTTTAAAAGGATATTAATATAATGCAAAACATTAAGTCAAGTGTAATCTTCAGTTCGCATCGAGAATAGGCAGATGATCAGTTTGATTCTTGGATTTTTGATATTCCAAAACTGCGTTAATAAACTTGACCATGAAGATGCCAGACAGGATCTGAAGCTATGCCTTGGCAATGTTTTTATCAACTGACCCCCCTCCTTCATTACCGTTGCTATGTCCGACAAACAATGCTGCTCTCAAACTACACATCATGTTCTCATGCCTTGAAAAATACATTGCGGAGCAAAGGGAAAACGTCTCAGGTTACGTATGTAACCCTGGTTCCCTGAGAAGGGAACGAGACACTGCGTCCTCTAGGGGGCGCTAGGGGGGAATGCCGTCAGCGTGACCCGTGTCTGAAGTCTACATACAAAAACACAAACGCAGTTGGCCGGCGACAGCCTATGACGTCACTTCCGGGACATCACTACTTTGCGTCACTACCAGCGCGACCACAGTATAAAAGGACGCCGGTAGAACAGGACGGCCGCTTCTTCGTCTGAAGCTCACATCCGAAGCATGGCCAAGAGCCTAGAGGACGCAGTGTCTCGTTCCCTTCTCAGGGAACCAGGGTTACATACGTAATGTGAGACATTCCCTTTCAAGGTACTCGAACTGCGTCCTCTAGGGGGCGCTAGGGGGAACGGTTATACCCACGCTGCCATGCTGAGGGGAGTGCCTGCCATCATAGTGGCGAGCACTAAGTACTAAGGTTAGGTTCTAAGGGAGTCGCCCCGGGACGTAACGACGGCTGTCGGTGACATATCCCCTACGGCCAGAGCCTGGGCTGCATACCCAACTTACCTGAAGGGGTCAGTTAGTACTGGACCCTGGGTAGAGCCTTAAGCTGGAACTGAGGTATTCCTTTAAGGGGATATGGCCAAGTACCTAGGAATACCTAGGTTGGCCTGTCATGCAGGATCTACCGCAGCTCTGTAGGGTTCCCTCAGGAGCCACAAGTGGTAACTCCCTGCTCAAAATGGTTGAGCATGAATAAGGCGAAAGACCGTTCTTCTAGCCTGGCAGATGCTCTGGAGTGGGACCCAAGGTGGCTGGGGTTCTAACCATCTCGAGAAAGGGCACGGGCAATAGCACGTGAAAACCATTACCATAAAGGATTTTAGAATTGACGCAAAACACTGGTGCATTCCATACCACAATGTGGATTTTAGAAAAGTGCCCAAAGGTTTGTGTGGGCACTTACCATACACATGGATTTGAGAAAGCGCCCAAAGGTTCGTGTGGGCCTTACCATAAAAATGGATTTTTAGACGTACCGTTGAGAAACGGTGAAATAAGACGACCCTCAGAGCAAGGGGAGCATTGCCGGCATAACAAGGCTCCAGGGGGAAGGCAGAGAGGGCAAATCTCGGTTGCCAATATAGTGAATGCTCACAGCAGACCCTCCAAGGGAGGGGAGCATAATAAGCCAAGCAGACAGTAGCTGCCGCTATCTGTCTAACAGAACTGCCACAGAGCCGATACACTTAGCCAAAGTAGAGGCCGTGCGTCGGAAGAGGCTTCAACTCACTAGGAGGAGCCGCTGGTCGCCCCCCCCCCCCAAAAAAAGGGACGAGCTCTTAGTAAAACCCCCTCCGTAGAGAGGGGAGCATCGTCGTGCCCTGTGGAGGAGCCTTGGGGATCTGACCCCAGTGATCAGTTCCTTGGCCAGAGGGGAAGGCAGTAAGGGCAGTGCTCAAAGCAAACCCTCGGTGGAGATGGGAGCAACTGCACCAAACAGACAGTAGCTGCCGCTGTCTGTCTAATAGAGGGACAGGCCTCACTCCTTAGTGACAGGAGGAACACCTGATTTCCGAAGGGAAACGAGCTCTCAGCAAACCCTTCCAAAAAAGGGGAGCATCGTTACACTCTGCAAGGGAGGCCTTGGAAGAGACCTGATCACGGAGGTCTAAATCCGGTCCTGGCGATCAGTTCCTTTGGCCTAAGGGGAAGGCAGTAAGGGCAAACCTTAGTTGCCCGACAGGGCAGTGCTCAAAGCAAACCCTCGGTGGAGAGGGGAGCATACTGCGCCAAGCAGACAGTAGCCACTGCTATCTGTCTAGAATTACTGCCGCAGGACTGACACATTCGACTAGACAAAGGTTGAGTATCAGGAGAGGCTTCTACTCCCGGGGGACGGGAGGAACACCTGATTCCCAAGGGGTACGAGCTCTAAGCAAACCCTTTTTGTAAAAAGGGGAGCATCGTTGTGCCCTGCAAGGGAGGCCTAGGAAGAGATCATGCCAGATATGATGGGGAGCCACCTCTATCAGACTGCGCACGAGCAGTAGCGTCTCCAGCCCTCAGGCTGTGTCACGGGTTTGTTCTTAAAGGAGGGAATAGCCAATCCCACCCACACAGACCTGTGCTTACCACCTCAATGGAAAGCATGGGCCCTGCTCCATCAAGGCCCGCAGAACCTTGAGAACAAGGGCCAAAGTGTAGCCAAAGGCTTCTCAGAGCACCCAGAGAGTTTCCGCAGAAATCACTCTGACTCATGAGATGGTAAAAGCAGCGCGATCAAGCACACTCCTTGGAGGGGCGATTCACTAAATCACCAAAAAGGCATGAAAATAGGTCTGTGTGAAGAGAGTGCAAACCCGGAAGCGAGAAGCCCCTCGGGGCGGGACACAGATAGAGGGTCTTAGCCAGGTGGCCACAGGTCCATGTGTCTATCCAGGAGCTTCCTGCGAAAAGACTTCGAAAAGCTTACCTCGAAGTAGGAACATAGCCCTAGTTGTAGTGCTGTTAAGAGGACCTGAAGTTTCCCAGTCAAGATGCCGAAAGGCAGATCAAGGCAAGCAGACCATGACCATGGTCGAAGACCAGAGCGGGGTGCTCGAAGAGGACCTACCAAGGGGAACACAAGACAGGTCCAAGAAATACAGCACAGTAGACACATAATAAGGGATTGTACTCACCCACTGTGGTTCCCACGTATGACTCCGGAGCCCGGTTTTAGATCTCCATAAAACCGTTTCCCCCCGACCATCATGGTGAAAATCTACTAGAACCCTAGCAGGGGAGATAACACCAAACAGGCAGAGGGACCGGGAGACCACTGCTTAAAGGACCATAAGAAAGGCTGTCTACCTAAATCCCATCTTAGCAGGGAGGACAGCGCTTACCTGGCTAGACTCAGAAATCACCATTAAAAGGGGATAGCCAGGCGACCTCTGAGGTAACACCTGGCTATCCTTCATAAAAAGCTCTAAGAAAACACTTCTAGAGACATAACAAGGATCGTACTCACCCATCCGTGGTTCCCGCGCAAAGCTCTAGATGTAGGGATCATAGATCCGGACCATCAGTAAAGGTTGCTTTAATAAATAAAAAGCTAACCTAAAACATCATATGGTCCAGTAGGAGGTGCGCAGGAAGATGCCGCCTAACCTCGGTCAGGTGGAGAAGTGACAGATGTAGGGGGAATTAAGAGGGGGCAAGATGGAAGACCTGAGGGGAAGTAGGGAGATGTTATTTCCTACTCTGATCCAGGCGAGAGCGCTGTCTCATCTGGATCACTTCCCTCAGATCTTGCCTACCTCCTCTTGATCCGTGCCTCCTCCAAGAACCACCCGTAGGTGGGGGAGGGGTGCGGGTAGCCACACTAGTCTTCTGGGCCTGTCTTCGTTCCTCAGAACGAGACGGGCCAGGACCCCCTTGCTGTTCGGGCTCAGATCTGGACCTATGAGGAATAAAGGTTTTGAAGGCCGCTGAGCGCGCCTGAACTTCTCGACCAGCGTCTCAACGGAGGCACCGAAAAGCTCGGAAGGCGAGACTGGCGCGTCAGGAAGAAAGCCCCTCTCTTTCTTCCCGAGGTCAGCCAAGTTCACCCACAGATGTCTCTCCGTAACCACCATGGCTCCCATAGACCTGCCCATGGCAGTGACAGCCTGTTTGGTGGCACGGAGAGCGAGATCCGTGGTGCGGCGCAGCTCGGTGACTTCATCAGGGGAGAGACCCTGACCTTTGTCCAGATCCTTCAGCAGATCGGCCTGGTAGGCTTGAAGCACAGCCATAGTGTGCAACGCACCCACAGCCTGACCTGCTGCTGCATACGCCCTGCCATTCAATCGAGATGTTACCTGGAGGGGGACAGATGGCAGGGAGGGAGTTTTCAGAGAGGATGTCTTACCCATAGAGAGATAGCTGGCTAGCGTCTCTTCTACGGGAGGCATCCTCTAATAGCCGTGTTCACGCATCCCCTCAATGTTAGCGTAGTTAGAATGAGGAAAAAGATGGAGGCGTGAAGAATGCGGCCTCTTCCATACCTTCTCAATCTCCGTATGGAGATCAGGAAGGAATGGAAGGCTCACCTGAGCTGGGAGGCTATGATCGGAGAGATAGCGCTCGTCGAGGCGACCCCACGGCGCCACTTTTTTAGTTCGCTTCCACGGCAAGTCAAGCCTCGCCGTGGCCCGATCCATAACCTCCACGAGCTCATCGTACCGGGACAGGAGATCACAGAAGGCTCAGTCTCGGCTTCCTCACCTTCTGACATCTCCTGTTCTTCTTGGGTGGGACCCAAAAGAGCACTAGCTGCTGGATCAGATGATGTAAGGGAGATCGCATCATCGTCAGCCAACAACTCATCCTCGCCCTCAACTGACGAGCGTGAGAGGGAAAGCCCCTTTTTTAGCTCGTCAGCGAGATCCACTTGTGATCCCCACGAGCTCATTTTCCTCCGTGCCTCGGCAGCGGAGGGTCCTGAGCCGCGGGGAGCAAGTGGCTGTCCCTCTTCCCTCGAAAAGAGAGACAGGCGAGAACGGAGCTTTTTCATAGAAAAAAGCTCACAATGCACGCAGACTGCCCCCTCGAGGACATTGCGTGCATGCTCTTCGCCCAAACAGTAGAAATAACGAGGACACGGATCCGCACATCTCTTGAACACCTTACTAGTGCTTGCCATAATGATGGAGAAAGGAAGAAATAAATCTCTTACCAAATAATGCGCACTCCAGACAATAAGTCAGTGAAGACGAAGAAGAGGCCGTCCTGTTCTACCGGCGTCCTTTTATACTGTGGTCACGCCGGTAGTGACGCGCCGGCAGCGACGAGTCGCACCGGAAGTGATGTCATAGGCTGTCGCCGGCCAACTGCGTTTGTGTTTTTGTATGTAGACTTCAGACACAGGTCACGCTGACGGCGTTCTCCCCTAGCGCCCCCTAGAGGACGCAGTTCGAGTTCCTCGAAAGGGAACTGACAACATCCAGACAGACAAGAGAGAGCAGGTTACTTTGGTATGAAACAAGGTCTCAGCTTTAAAATGTTGTGATTTTCTTAAGAAATTCAAACCATAAACACTATTTTGTGGCTCTTTAATGTGTCGTGCCAGATCAGTGTATTGCCTTATTAGATCAATGACACGTGAACCAATCGTCTCTTCTTCTTTACTTAAAGAATGAAAAAAACATGAATGAACATCAGAACATGTTTTACTTCAACTGCAGAAAGATGTCAATACACACACCTCCGGTTTTCACAGACGAGGCTTAAGCCTAGTCCCAGACTAAAATGTAAGTCTTTGAAATATGTCCGTGCTCTTGTTTTGTCTCAAGTCCACCAAAGTTAATCTACTCTCCTGTTTAGTTTGTTTGATAGATAGAATGGCAAATTCTGCATTATGATTGGTCAGATCACCTGTCAAACAGGGTCAATTTAAATGCATCTTTGTTAGTGACCTTGGGACCATGGGTCCTTTAATGAAAAAAAGTAACTACATATTTTTGAATTTGTGAATTGTGAAATGAGAATTTACTTGAAACCACATAACCCATGTTAAACCAGCAGAATTCACCTTTGTTGTCCCAACTAGTTAAACAAAGACTTTGAAATTGAACAAATTGATTGTTGAAATGTGAAAGGTTTGTGAGTTCCCAGCAATTTATGCAGTTACTGGTATAGGAGTACTGTTTTTTCTGTTGGCTGAAAATTGTTTAAACTTGCTAATTATTTGCTGTGTTGTGGTGTTAACAGCTCATATTTTTGTCGCCATTGAGATTTGTGTTTCAAGTGTTGAAGTCTGTGTACAACCCTGATCTTTACGCTTTGTAAGATGATTGCACCTTCAGAAAAAAAAAAGTATAGTTTGCTTCACACCTCGTCTTATAAAACTATTTCTATATATATCTACCAAAATGATAGGTCAGTATATTGTATTACTAACTGAATATTTGCTGAACAAGAAATCTGTAGTTGACTCACTGAAATTATTGGTTGAATCAGACATTTTACATTTAGTAAATAAACCAATTAAAATTAATTAAAGGGATAGTTCACCCAAAAATGAAAATTCTGTCATCATCTACTCACTCTTAAGTTGTTCCAAACCTGTATGAGTTTCTCTCTCCTGTTGAGCAAAGTTGATGGTAGCCATTGACTTTCATAGTAGGGAAAAAAAATAATATGTCAGTCAATGGCTTTTTTTTGTGTGTGTGTGTGTGTGTGTGTGTTTAGAGAAAGAAACAAACTAATACAGGTTTGGAACAACTTAAGGGTAAGTATGATGATAGAATTTTCATTTTTGGGTGAACTTTCCCAAGACGAATAGTTGAGAGAATCTGAAAATCTGAAAAGTTTTTTTTAAAAGTAAAGCCACTCACCTTTTCTTCAGACAAATTGAGTATAAATCTTAAATTAAGCTTTACATACTTTCAGCCACAAAGACATGTGTCTCAGTCTATGAAGGTAGCGGATGCTGCCTGCTGCTCGGTAATGAACATGTCAGAGTATGTTGAAGATGAGGGTGAAGGATTAAGGAGCTGATAATGATGAAGATGGGCACCGGAAGAGCGCTGGTCTGCTCGCCCCGGTCCATGCTCTCTGTCCCCACTCCAGCGTCCTAATGAACAGTAATCTAATTGCTGTCGGCAGGGAGTTTAGACGGTCACGGATAGAGGAGACAAAGGCATGTACAGATGAATAATAGAGCTTGGGATCAGTGAGAGGCAGTGTTTAGGCGGTGATTTCATTGATTGCTAACGTGTGTCTACTGCAAATGAAAGACAAATGCAGAGCTGAAACAATCAAGAGCGGCAACACCTCACAGCCAGTGACTGGATGCATAAGCTAACGTTAGCTGACAGCTTCAGCTAGTGATGAGAATGCAATCAGGGTTCAAGCTCTCTGTGAAACCGTCTTTCTGCATCACTCACAAGCCATCGCACTCAGATTTTACTTACAACACCTTCAAGCTAGCAGCAGGAAATCTAATTAAACCAAACAGAATAGAATAGAATAGAATAGAATAGAATAGAATAGAATAGTGTCTGAAGAGCCACTTCCAGATTCTTTAACTTTTAAGGTATGACTTTGTTAGGCATTATTGTTAAGCACTATAGAATATTCTAATATTCTAATAAATAAAAAGTTATTATAAAGCCATATCCAGATTTTACTTCAAGTTAATTTCAGTTCAAGTATATTTTTCAAGCGCTTTTATGCTGTAAATATACAAAAATCTGTATTTTAGTATATTTATATGTGTACTATTTCAGTAATTCTTGTGAAAACTGGTACTTTAAGTGTAACTGTGGTAAACTTTGTGAACACAACTACAAGTAAATGTACTGTATATGTACAGTGTTTGTTTGCTAGTTGTATTCTGTACTTGTAGCCCACTTTTAAGTTTATAGAAACACACTTTGATCTTTCAGTAAATTATTTGTTTTTGAAACTTTTGAAGTTTTGAGTTTTATTATTTCCTGTATATTGTTTTTGCACTTTAAGTGGAAAAGTACTTGAAATATACCTTTAACTGTATGGCTAGAATAGAATAGAATAGAATAGAATAAAATAGAATAGAATAGAATAGAATAGAATAGAATAGAATAGAATAGTCATGTTATTTGTAGCATGACTGGCGCTGCATGGTGCATGTGCATGCCACTGTTCTTCCATTAGCAGTTTCTTGCATGCCGCTGTTTGATGTCTCTGGTTCTGAGCGTGCTGGTGATAATGACAAGTATTTCACACTAATGCAGATGACTAACTGTGGGCCTCTAACTCCTAATCTTCCACCCTATTTCTCTCGCCTGCTGTCAAGTTCTTGCAATGTATGAAAATGTTCTTAAGTGCCCTACGCCTGGCTGCACGGGCCGGGGTCACGTCAACAGCAACAGGAACTCTCACAGGAGGTGAGTTCCTCTCTGTCTGGTTGAGAGAACCAGTTCTGTGTTCATTCTCGGCATGTTTATTCTACGAATCTACGAGTCTTTATTTACTGTGTCTAAAATCACAGTGCTCCCTACTTTTTCACTTTCCCATAGCAAATTTCTCAGTCTTATCTTTGGTTTCAAGTGGTGCAGTAGTTTCTGATTTAATATATCCTGATTCAAAGTCAAGGTTTTTAGTAAATGTGATTTTTATGTATGTACAGTGTACAGCATAAATAAGTACACCCCCTCTGAATAAATGTAAAAGATGTATTTTCTTAATGATCACTAATATAATTCATGGAAAGATGGCAAAATTTAAATATATTAAACATATACTTAATAAAAAAAACAAACTATATGCCAATATTTTCTGTAAAATAAGAAAAGTAGCCAATTTTGTTTAAATAAAGGATTGCAGAAATGAGTACACCCAATAGATTTAATTCAGCAAATGTATAATATTCTAGTGCTAGTATGTCCTCCAGAAATTTAAGTATATGGCTGTGACACTTCTTGGCACTGAGTGTACAAGTTCATGACAAATTTTCACATCTGTCCTGTTTATCTCCTGGAGGACGACCTCCTTAAAACTCCCTGGTCTTTAATGGGGAATTTTGCTTAGCTCATCTCATCTCAGCCCCCACAGCTGCTCAAGAGTGTTAAGACTGAGTGAAATACATGTCCACTGAAGGATTTTCAGCTTGGGAGAATGAATATCTTTATTGTCATGCTGAAAAAAATGCCCAATAATGCAGGAAATGACGGGAGGGTAGCATCTGCAGTTTCAGTTTTTTGTATTACATCACACAGTGGTGTGTGAATTCATGACAACATTGATAAAGCACAACTTCCTCACACCTTCAGCACTCATACATCTCTATAGAAGAGCCTTACTACCACTAAACGTCACTGTAAGTACCAGGCACTTCTCACTGTACTCCTCCTCTAGCAACAACAGAACATATTGGATGCTTTTGGATCCAAAATGATTGACTTGGTCTCTTGAGATAGAGTATGGATTCCCAGAAGTCTATTATTGTAAATATGGGCCTTGGAAGAGGTTAAATGAGTTTATGTGCTTCGGCTACAGTAGGTAATTCTAGTGGTGACAACAACCATCCATGTCACTTCTGCAGGCTGCGTCATACTCTGTGAGGTAAAATGTCGCTCTTTTCATAACTTTTGCCGGCTCTGAAACTCTTGCATGGTATTTCTCCGGCTCTTTTTGTAATAAAAATTAACTCATCATTAAATGGAAACTTAAAGTGAAGACCTGATTATTTTAGAGGCCTTGTCACAAGTCCATTGTTTTTGAATTTCAGTGCTACTTCTGCTATATTTTCACACTTAAAACAATAATTTGGTATTCCTCTTGTACCATTGTCCTCTTTTATGCTAAGAAATAAGTCACCGGGCAGTTGTCTCCCAAGTGGTTTCATTGTTGACAGCATTACGTCTGTGTATGATTCAGTAGGTTATAAAATGCCTTTAGCTGCCTATAATATACTTACTGTTGATCAAAAATAGCCTTAAACCTGCACTTTTGTTTTCTTTTCTTTTTTTTTTTTTTGTTTCACTTTCTGTTTCGCTCTTTTTTTTTTTATTTAGTAACTTTCAGGAGGGTGTACTCATTTTTGCAGCACAACATTTTATCACTTTGATAAGAAAATCTTATTTTGCTAAATAATTTTGACATTCTTCTTTGATAATTGATCAGCAGGCTTGTTGGAACATTATATCTCCAAAGAACCCTAATATGCCTTGCAAGTAAAGAGTAATTGCTCAATTTGTTAAGTTTTAGAGGGGGTGTACTCGTTTATGCTGTGCATTGTATGTATTTTAAAATACTTTACTACTGGTTGACTTTCTGAAGTGCGTAAATACTGTAATTTATTTGAACCCTAACCTTTAGTTCACTTCCAGAACAAACATTTACAGACAGTTTACTCACATGAAGATATTCATGTCTGTCTTTTTTTTCAGTCGTAAAGAAATTATGTTTCTTGAGGAAAACATTTTAGGATTCCTCCACATATAATGGACTTCAATGGTGCCCACGAGTATGAACTTGCAAAATACAGTTTAAATGCAGCTTCAGTGGGCTCTAAACAATCCCAGCCAAGGAAGAAGTGTCTTATCTAGCGAAACAATGGGTTATTTTACTTAAAAAATGTACAATTTATATACTTTTTAACCTCAAATGCTTGTCTTGTCTAGCGATGCACATTCAAACTCTGTGCCAGCTCATTTTTTCCTCCAATTTTAAAATCATCCTACATTGCTGCAGAAGTACCGACCCAGTGTTTACAAAGTGAATGTGCAAAGAAGGTCAAACGAAAAAGGTAAAAGCAAATTTTGTAATTTGAGGAGAAAATAAGATGGTAGTTTATCGACATACCATAACTGTCTTGAACCGGAGTGCACAGAGTACATATGTGCATCGCAGAGTTGGATAAGTGTTTCACAAGACCCTTCTTCCTTAGCTGGGATCGTTTAGAGCCTTTTGAAGCTGCATTTAAACTGCATTTTGGAAGTTCAAACTCGTGGGCACCATAGAGGTCCACTATATGGAGAGAAATCCTTAAATGTTTTCCTCAAAAAACACAATTTCTTTACGACTGAAGACAGAAAGACATGAAAATCTTGGCTGACAAGGGGTGAGTAAATGATCTGTAAATTTTTGTTCTGGAAGTGGACTAATCCTGTAACTTTAGTGTGACCAGTGCTGGATATTACTTCTTAATATTACATGATGGAAATTGTAGTTAGTAATGTAATTTATAAGATGACCTAAAGTTACACAGTTGATGATAAACTGATACCCACCGAAAAATACATAAATACAATCAAATAAATAAATCATAATTTAATAATAAAAACAATAAAAAATACTTATTAAAATGTTGATTGTGTGCCTGCTGTTGTAAAAAGAAATGTTAGAGTTTCAAAGTAGCTTTACAGTGTTAAACAAGAAAGTAACAGAATCAATGATGCAAATTGCAAAAGTTATGCAAATACAAATTCTGCTATAAAGCTGCTATATCAAGACAATTAGTGTAAAGTACCAAGTTCATTCATTCACAGACTGGGGGGGTAGGACATTATTTTTTTGCAGCTTCCTTTGGTGTTGCTAGTGACTGACAGTGACAAATAACTACAAATGCACCTTAACTCAAGCAGCTTTTAAAACACCAAATTCTTCTGTGGAAGGCTTTGCATGTGGCTTGTACAGGGCTGATGAAATGGTTCATGCAGATATTTGGAGAGGGTGCTGCAGTAATGCTCTCAGCAGCTGCTGTAGGGATCGTCAGCCATTAGCACCTCACTGACACCTCACCAGGGGAGACGGCCTGCTCCAGACGGACGCCACAACCCCCTGAACCACACACACACACACCTCGCTTGTACTTGCAAGAGTGAAATTATGTTTCCTACAGCCCAATAGAAACCTGGCAGCTTGCTTCTTGCTTTGAACACACACACACACACACACCATCATCTACCACAGCCTTTCATATCTCTGTGCTCTGAGTTAATAGCACTACCTAGAGGAACCTTGTATTGCTCCCAGGTTACTTTTTTTGTACACTGCAAAACAACAGCAAATAAATCTTACTTAGTATTTTGGTCATGTTTAACAGTACATACTTACAGGTAATTATGCAAAATGACAGAATATAAGTCTTTATTTTATTAAAAATGTATTGCATTTGAGTTTTTGGTTCAAAGAAATAAACACACAGTATCTAATAATGGATATGATTTTTGGATGGTTTTCTATTGCCTTTTTTCAAGAGGCAAATCTGGGAAGCAGAGGATTTCAGAAAAAGTCTCAATTCTTTCTTTATAATCTTTATAGATTATTTAATTTATAATCCACTGTTTTGTCTGAGAAACAGCTGAGACATTCGAGAGATCTCAGAATTTTTTTTCTTTCTGTTCATCCAGCCTGTCGGGCTGTCCAATAGCGGCTGCAGAGAAACTGGCCAAAGCCCACGAGAAACATCAGTCATGTGATGGAGGCAAATCCAACCAGGCTTCAGACCGTGTGCTCAGGTATCTGGTTCTCATTGCTTTACATTCACGCTCCAGATCAAGCTGTGAATTCTGTTCTTAGCTAGAAGCTGTATTTTAAATGTAGCCAACAATTTGTGTTGGATTTTCTGTGCAAAGTTCATGAAATGGATAGTATGTGTTCATTCATATGATACACCATGAACTGCTGGTTGCGTCTGTTCCAGGCCCATGTGCTTCGTGAAACAGTTGGAGATTCCACAGTACGGCTATAAAAACAACGTGCCCACTTCAACTCCACGATCCAACCTGGCCAAAGAGTTAGAGAAATACTCCAAAACAAGTTTTGACTACAACAGCTACGACAACACCAACGTCTACAGCAAACGGCACACTGCTGCACCCAAAGTCCACAGTCGGGACACACTGCCCAAAAGTGATGACGGTAAGACCTCAACATTCACACATCTGCTCTATGACATCAATATACAATCTCACAATTCTCTTTTTTTTTTCTCATAACTGTGTGTCAGAATTGCAGGACATAAACTCTCAGTTCTGAGACATAAACTCACAATTTTGACTTTATTTCTCAGAATTGGGAGTTTATATCTCATAATTGTGACTTTTTTTTCTTAGAATTGCGAGTTTATTTTCAAGTTTTTTTAAACTTGCAAATCTAAGAACATATCAGTCTTTTTTCCCCTCAAAACTGAACTTTATCTCTCACAATCCTGAGAAAAAAAAAAAGTCAGAATTGTGAGATAAAAAGTCACAATAACCTTTTCAAATTTTTTATTCAATGGCAAAAGCGAGCTTCCAATAATATACACCACAATTCAAACGTTTGGGGAAATCATTCTAATGTGTTGAATTAGTTCTCAATTATTATTAGTTATTATTGGTGCACAATTTTTAACAATGGTTCTTATTATTATCTGTGTTGAAAACAGTTGTGCTGCTTCATATTCTGTGGAAAGTGTGATACATTTCAGGATTCTTTGAAAAGAAAGTTCAAAAGAACATTTAAGGTCAAATTCTCGCTATTACCAAACCATTAACTATGACTTTTAATTTCCTGCTTATTAATAGTTAGTAAGGTAGTTGTTAAGTTCAGGTATTGGGTAGGAATAGGGGTGTAGTGTTCGCTATTCTAAAGTGTTACCTAATAGTCTTTATTTGAAACTAAACAAATGTTAACTGAAATAAAATAGAATAATGAACAAAAACAGTATTTTATTTCAGCAACATTTCTCATTTTCATTTAGTTTAACTTAAAATACTAAAATAACTAAAACTAAGTGAACTAAAACTACTAAATAAAAACTGTAGACATACTTTCCGTTATTAATACCTAAACTAAAATTGCAGTGAACAGAAAATGTTAATGTAAAATCTAATTTAAAAAAATTTAAGAAATTGAAAGCACCATAATTTGTCTAAACAGGGTGAATATATGTAGAAATAAAATGCCATTTAAAAATGTTTTACAGATTGGGATTTGATAAAAAGGTCATAGTACATCAAATTAAAATGATAAAAAAAAGACTGTTTTTTTGACAAGTGGATGAAATAAAATAAGTTACTATAATCTTTTGTTTTAATTCGGTTAATATTTCAAGTAACTACATTACTAAGTAACTAAGAAGGTTTTTTTAAGGTTTCAGTTTTTAGTTAACTATAATAACCCTGGTGTGTCATGATTTTTAACCACAGGTGTAGTACATCACTTGAACTATAAACAAATACAAAGTTCTGCCATGAAACTAAGATGGTGCAGTCCGATAGGTCTAACTCAATCTGACATAATGACATTATTAGCACATGGCACAGCTGATTGGTTCTCTCCTGTATTGGTAGCCAATGAGCTCGCTGCTCAACATTCAAAAATATGACTGGTGCTTGCTGTAGCAGTTTGCAGCATGCTTGGGGGTTATTTCATGTACATTATATGTGCAGCAGCAGTATTTCTTACATGCTCACAGCAGCATATTGTGGATGTTTGGCAGTAGCAAATCTCCGTACCTGCACTGTCGTAGCAGATCCATTCCGGCAAGACAAATACATTAACGTTGTCACGTACATCATCTTTTGCTAGATCTATTGTTTTATGATTTCAAACTATATTTCAAATAAATCACTTGGTTTGATATTATGTTGTCCAGTAAAGGAAAGCATAATACTTTTTGTGGGCGATGTAAGATCATTATTATTACTATGACTTTTGAATATTTGACTATGTTAAAGCCTGAGAAAGCTATAATCCTTGGCGAGGAGCTAAACCCTGTTCATAAAAAGCCTCCGAGATCTTCCTGCACTGTATTTCTGTGGTATGGAAATGTATGGAAATGATCTGGAGGCAGATGCATAATGAATGAGGCGGTTTAGGCAAATCACAGTCTGGATTTAGGGCTGCTGCTAATTGCAATTCTGTGCATAAGACTGCGAGATCCCCGGCCATGCTTTAATGGCCAGACTGGAGGGAGAAGACAGAGTAAAAGAAATGCAGAAGGAAGAGAGATAGAGAGAGATGGCAGCAGGACGCCCGGTGGGAGATGTCACTTTGATGCCCAGCTGGTGGTTGTGGCTCATTGTGTCTTTCATCAAATTGCAGAGTGTCTCTCCGTCTCTCACCTACATCCCAACACCCCCCTCGCCCACCCCATCATTTAATATCTCCTCATAATAATCAAAATCATCAAAATAAACAAGCGAAGGGATTTAACTACAGGACACTGTCTAACATACTGAGTTTCTTTATTTTACAGGATGTTCACTTCAAGTATACTTACCACAGAACGTATGGTTTCAGTCGTTCTACTTCAAAATTCCATGCCTAATTTAGTTTGTAATTTAATAATTTACATGCAGTTTCTTTTTGTAATCATTTGTTAAATGTTTCAAAGCAATGTTTCATAGTAAATACTATGAAATTTTTCATGTGCATGGGTTACTGTTAGGTTTAGGGTTGGCTTTGAGTTAGTACCTAGTTATTAGCTATATATTGTAGCTACTATAGTAAGTAAAAAGTTATTACACTGGAATTACTCAAATATACAGAGTAATATTAATTAACAACATGTACTAACTGGTTAGGTTTAGGATTAGTTGCTATTACTATACTAAGTACATATAAAGTGTTCCGATGCACAAGCTTTTAAGTGCCATCTGAAATTGTCATCTAAAATGAGCATTTTTATTAGGCTCTTATGTTTAGGTTCAGTATTTTCACTCTAATGGCAATGTATAGGTCCTTTTCTATGCAATTAAAGTGAAATAACTGAACATAAATATAGGAGGCTCATAAAAATGCTCATTTTAGATGAAAATTTCAGATGGCACTTAGAAGCTTTTTTTTTTTGCATCTGAACTCTTCATATATAAGGACACTGCGAAATAAAGTGTTATCATAAAGTGCTACCTCTAAATGTCCTCTTCAGTGAGAAGTATGGGACAAATTTTTGCACTGAAGGAATTATTTGACATGAAATGCAGTGTTTCGTGGCAACATGGTTTTGTCTTTCTTTGTATGAACTGCAATTTGTGTCATGTAATTCTTTCAGTCCATGCAATTAGTCAGGTTACACTTGGTGCCAGATAGAAAATGTTTGCCATATTTGGACAGACAAGAAAACCAAATTATCGCTCAGTTGTGTGAGGTACAGCGAGTAGTCGTAGCCATTTCAGGTTTTTGGATAATGGCCAAAATAATGCTTATATAATAAAGCAATAATCTCCAAGAAGCTGTGGTTTACAGTGAATTTATAACAGCTAAGGGGCATTGTTAGGCACGACACGAAGTGCAGTGCCTAAAACCTCCTTAGCTGTTATGAACCCACTGTAAACCAAAGCTTCATGGGGCTTATTGCTTTTGTATAAGGTGGTTGTTCTATATACGTAGTAAGGTTTCACAAAATAAAAGAGCGCAAATAAAGTGTAATAATATGTGAGGCAATCTCGGAAAACCCGTCTAAACATACAAGGGGTGATCAAAAGTTCAGATTATGCCCATGATAAACAACGGAAAAGCTAGTCTGTTTGTGTAATGATGCAGTATAGCATTCCTGACTTGACAGACAGCTCTTGTTAAACCTGTGAATTGAAAGTGAAACCCGTCTCAGTTTAAACCTGTTTTTCTCAAATTTCCATTCCTGAAAATCATAGTTATCAGCCAACTTGGGTTTTCCTAGATTGCATCACATATTAATAAAAACATTATTCTTCTGCCAAACAATGTAGTTCCTCAGAAACGGCTGTGATTGTAACAAAGTAGTTGCCAGCCAAGCAACACACAGATGTAAAGAAAGGTGTATGTTTGTAGAGTAATTTACAACAGCTTTAAACGTGGTTCAACCTATCAGAATCAAGGACCGGAACTATCCGTTTTATAATATTAGAATAATCATCTGTGGAAACTTTTCTGCAAAATGACACTACATTACTTTTTGCATGTTTTGCAACATTTGTCACAAAATGAAATGTCCAGTGAGCAGCACTAAAATGTTAATGCATTATCACCTTTCTACCATTTACACTAAACCCGACCCTAAACTTAACTGATATTGTTAAAAATATTGTTATTGTTGAACTTATTATCCCATTGCATAAGGCTGAAACAGTGGACTAATTAGATGGAACACTTTCCTGCCCATAGTTTTATGGTATACTGAATAATTAAGCAATTCCATTAATGTATTAATATGCATACTGCTAATATATAAATATAAATATAAATATAAATATAAATATAAATATAAATATAAATATAAATATAAATATAAATATAAATATAAATATGTATTGTCAACATTTCCTAAATTTTTACTATGCAGTTTGGAAATGCATGGGTAGCATGGTAGTGATGTCTGAAATTACTGTCCAGGCAAAATTGCTTTCTACTGTAGAATTATCATAGTTAACTAAAACTAAACCAAATAAATCATTTGCTGCTTATATAAGGGGTCATGACATGGATTTTGTATTATTTTAATATGTTCCTTGAGGTTTACTTTTACATAACACATAAAGAAAGAAAGAAAATATGTGGAAAAATGGTCATTTCCAGACAAAGCATTATGAAATCATTTACTTACAATTTGTGATGCAGGTGCAGTCAGATATAGTAGTGCTTCATCTTTCAACAAATGTTTCTTTGTGAACTCTCCATGACACTGTGCCCACTGTGAACAAAATACTCAATCCTCAGAGATGATCCAGGATGCCATTAAAACAAAACTATCAGAACCTTCTGATATCTGTACAAAGACGTGAATAAGCTAAAAGCAGACGCATCAAACCTGCGTCACCCTGGCACCTCGGATCCAAACGAGACATTTTTGGAACTTGATAAATAAATGCTTTGTTTATAATGAGGAGGACGTTTTAAGCTATGAAACTTGCAGGGTGTTTTAATGGTACAAGACTAAAAGATCAAGGCCAATGTGATTTCTCGTATCGTGGCCCCTTTAATGTCAGTGTTCTGTGTGTCCCGTCAGTGAAGCGCTACTGCAAGAGCTCCAGTTCGGCGAGCAGCACCACCAGCAGCTACGGGCCCAGCAGCAGCAGTCTGAGCTGTGGAGGAGGAGGAGCGAGAGGAGGAGAGAGCAGCGCCAGCAGCACCTGCAGCAAGAGCAGCTTCGACTACACGCACGACATGGAGGCGGCACACATGGCTGCTACCGCCATCCTCAACCTCTCCACCCGCTGCAGAGAGATGCCACAGAGCCTGAGCGGGAAACCCCTGGAGATCTGCACGCAGGTACACACGCGACCACTGAGTCACTGAGTCACAATATCAAGCCCCTTTTATATTTGCTCAGACATTTTCATTAAGCATTACCTTATTACACATTATTAATTCTTATTACAATTGAAGTCAATAGTTTACACCTTGCAGAATCAGCTAAATGTTAATTATTTTACCAAAATAAAAGGGATCATACAAATGCATGTTATTTAGTACTGACCTGAATGAGGTATTTCACATAAAAGACATATAGTCCACAAGAGAAAATAATAGTTGAATTTAAAAAATTACCCTGTACAAAAGTTTACATCACCCTTGATTCTTAATGCTGTTTTTTGTTTAGTGATAGTTGTTTATGAGTCTTTTGTTTGCCTTGAACAGTTAAAGGAGAAGTCCACTTTCAAAACAAAGATTCACATATAATGTACTCACCCCCTTGTCATCCAAGATGTTCATGTCTTTCTTTCTTCAGTCGTAAAGAAATTATGTTTTTGGAGGAAAACATTTCTGCATTTTTCTCCATAAAATGGACTGATATGGTGCCCCGATTTTGAACTTCCAAAATGCACATTAAATACGGCTTCAAACAATCACAAATGCTGTTGTAAACAATCCCAGCTGAGGAAGAGGGATCTAGTGGAACGATCGGTTATTTTCATAAGAATAATACAATTTATATACTTTTTAATGTCAAACACTGTTTTTCACGATGGAGTCTCTGGGATCATAAGTCTAGCTGTGTAATAGTAATAATAAAGCATCTCATCTTAACAAGCTGATGTTAACGATTTGCCTAGTCGAACTACTAATTATTACTGTAAATATTTTATTTTTATGTTATTAATATATAACTAATCTGGAGACAAAATATGCAGTAGAGCTCATCTTTGTAATGTCAACTGTCATAATATAATATAATATAATATAATATAATATAATATAATATAATATAATATAGCCAGTGAAGATCAATGGCAATTGTCAATTGCAATTTCTCTGCATAAGTTTTTATTTAAGAATTTGTTGTTGATGATTGCCAAATATTTTTTAAAATGATTAATGCGGTTATTAAAGTTACTTAACTAATATTAACTAATATTTAATTAATTTGTAATATTATTATTTTTTTTTTTTTTTATATCTAGAGGAATAATCAGCTTCTCTCAACAAGCTGATACAGGACTTGCCTGTGTTATTAGGGGTTCAAGGGCATATCGCTGAAACCCTATCAGCAATCTCCACGTAAAAATGATCGTGCAGACCAAAGCTCAATCTGAGATCACAGGACTAAAAGTGTGGAGCTTAGCCACTTGGAGGCGCTATAAGAGGGGGGAAAAAATGGCTACACCTACGCAACTATTTGTCCTATCAACATGAAAATGGCTGTGCACGTTCTTGGTCCAAAGTACCACTAGTGTCTCTAGAGACATTTGCGTATCTCAAAAAAACATGGCTGCCACCGGCCAATAAAGTTTGAGCACCCATTAAACAAGGTTTAAAAAAAAGGAACGAAACTCATGGCCCCAAAGGTCTCTGAGAAATTTGAAAGAAATCGGCCACTAGGGGGCAATATTGCATTTTTCAAGGGCGTAAATGATTGTACATTGCACAGTTTTTTGCACATACACGTGATATTCATATCGAATGATAGAACTCCTCATTCCAAACAACTCTGCCTCTAGAACCACTGCTGTCAGTCAAATTATTTGGTGGTTACAGGCTTGTTACATAATGTCTTTTTTATATGTGTTTAAATGTCTTAAAGCGATTGAACACAGTTAATCACTGCTTGCATCTGTATTTATTGTTTATTATAATTAACATATTTATTTGATGTAAATATTTGTATTTATGACCATGCTCCTAGAGTGTGAATGTGTGATTGAAAGATAATGGAAAAATAATACTTTCATACAACAATACAGTAGCTGTACTACAAGCTTTTTACATTCCTGTACATATAGAAAACAGGGTGTTTTTGCCACACACCAGTTGAAGACACAACCTCCTGCTAAGTCTCAGTCTGAAGATAGATTGGCGAAAAAGCAGCGCTGAACACACAATGAATGTTATTTGTGTGGGATATAGGAGCTATATCCTCAGATTAAGCACGCACACTCATCCAGCATGAAATAGGAGGAAAGAAGAGTGTGGTGTGTGTGAAACACGGAGGCGCCTCAAGCAAGCGATGGCTTCTCTCTCTCTTTCTCTCATTTCATCTGCTGTCATTCTGCAGTCGAGGATGGGCTGAGCTGCCTGCAGCAAAGCTCTTCTCTTGCTGTCATAGGTTGAGCAGATGATGCTTCCTCTCCATCTCCATCTCTGCTCAACACATTTATTTCAGTAGTGCAGTGTTCGTGCAGTCCCTCGTTTCGCAGTGGAGCCGAACTGCTTGTTAAGCATGACTTCTCAGCTGCGTTTGCTTCAGGACTCTGATTTTACAGTGGCCATCAAATGGTGACTCAATATAGCACCAGAACAACATTGCCCTGTGCTAAAAATTTGTCTTGTTTTCCAGTACAAATATCTAAACATTCTTAAATCAAAATACATTTACTTGAGAAGCAAAATGAATCAAAATATTTTCTTAAAAAAAGCATCAAAATTAATTGATGCCATGTTCCAGCAGTATATCTCTCTGTCTCTCATTCTCTAATTGGAGCTGCTTTAGTCGGGGCAGCAGCAGGAAGTGGAGCCGTGGGATGTGACCTCTTAGCTTGGCTGTCACTTCCTCCAGGGGTTCTCGCAGTAACAGAGGTCAGACTGACTGTAGGCAGAGAGAACACCTTCTCATCCTGCACTAATTATGGCTCTGAATGTGTGTTTAGATGGGTTGTGTACATAAACTACATTCATAATGTTCATCCACATGCTTTACTTTCTCCATCTCCTTATGAACAGGTTCCACTAATGTTTAACAACCATAGTGTCAAAATATTCTCATTTCAATGTTAAATCTGTTAAATGTTAAAAATGTCCCCACAAGGATAGTAAAACCTGAAATTTTGTGGGGCCTGCGGTCCCCACAATGTTAAAAAATCATTAAAACTAGTAAATCGTTTGGTCCGTATAAAGACTATAGAAGTCTGTAGAAAGTCCCCACAATTCACAAAAACAAACGTGTGTGTGTTTTGTGTGTTGACAGTAAAATGTATCATAATTTTAACAGTAACCTATTAATTGAACGGAAAACCTGTATATTGATTAACTGCATTGTTGTTTTAATATCATTGATATACTATTATAGTTTTTGTTAAAGGGGTCATCGGATGCCCATTTTCCACAAGTTGATATGATTATTTAGGGTCTTAATGAAAAGTCTATAATATACTTTGGTTAAAAATTCTCAATGGTAGTGTAAAACAACACCCTTTTTACCTTGCCAAATTCAGCTCTGCAAAAATCATCTCATTCTGGTCGAGGCTGCTTTAAATGCAAATGAGCTCTGCTCGCCCCGCCCCCTCTTCTCTCTGTGGAGTGACAAGCCTGTTTACTTTAGCCGCAGCTGCTAAACTTGCTCACTAGCACATTATTAAAGGGGTCATCGGATGCTAAGTTCACTTTTACATGTTGTTTGAACATTAATGTGTGTTGGCAGTGTATGTACAAATCTACCCTATAATGATAAAAATCCATGCAGTGGTTTTTAATTAATCTGTAAAAATAATATCCCCTTTTTCAAATCGAGCCATTCTCAAATGCCTGTCGTTGTGGCGTCACATCAACAGAGGACACTCCCACGATAGTTGATTGACATGAGCGTCTTACCTCAGACCAGATGTCAGAGTCCAGTAACTTTCCTTGTTTCATTGCCGAAGCAGGGATGTAAGTTAGACAAGAATATCTCCCGATTGAGGTGTTGTGTTGCTGGATGTAATAATGAACATAGTGGTCGTCATTTACTCCCGACATCTGAGCCACTGAAGATGCAGTAGATTACATTTGTTTGTGAAGGGAATGCGCCTCCTGATCTACATATATCCGTCTATGTTCACGCAAATCATTCATGATCCAGCTTCACTTACAGCAGAAGTGTGTATAAGCTTTTTTTATGAATCTTTGCAATCACCTTTCCTTATAACATGGTTAAGAAGTTTAGCGGCTAAATGCGAACAGAGCTCATTTGCATTTAAAGCAGCCTCGACGAGAATGAGATGATAGCTGATTTTGAAAAGGTAAAAAGGGTGTTGTTTTACAAAACCATTGAGAATTTTTAACTAAAGTATATTATAGACTTTTCATTAAGACCCTAAAGAATCATATCAATTTGTGGAAAATGGGCATCCGATGACCCCTTTAAGAAAAGGCGATCGCAAAGATTAATAAAAAACCCTTATACTCACTTCTGCTGTAAGTTAAGCTGGATCATGAATGAACATAGATGGATATATGTAGATCGGGAGGCGCATTCCCACTGCATGGATTTTTATCATTATAGGGTAGATTTGTACATACACTCCCAACACACATAAATGTTCAAACAACATGTAAAAGTGAACTTAGCATCCGATGACCCCTTTAATATTTTTGAAATAGGTTTTCTTTTTATATCTTATTCCATTTTAATTATATTTATATTTTTTAATATATAGTATAGTTTTTAATATTTTTTATTTATTTGTTTTAGTTTATTTAGATTTAGTTATTTCTTAAAGTTAAACTGAATGGAAATGAGAAATGTTGCCTTGGCAAATACTTGAAATAAAATAAGGAAGTATTTTCAGATTTTATTATATTCCTTTGAATGTTTTTTTTTATTTTCAGGTTTTATTTTCCGTTAACTATAATAACCCTAAACCGTAGCAGATCTAATGGGACATAAAATACTGTTAAATGTCTAATTTTTGGAAGTTAAAGAATAATTCATCTCATAAAATCTGTGTAATTATAAAATAGAAAACGTTTGGCTTAGCCACATTTAAAGCTGTTGTCAAATACTCTATAAACACACCTGTGATCTCACTGCATCAGTATTGCTGCACAACTTATCTTTATTATTTGTATTAATAAATTACTACATTTTTATTGCTGTGTGTTTATGAAACCTTGCCAGGTATATGTCGTAACAGTTAAAAAAAATACAGTCCTGGTTTATCTAGTTAATTCCGGTCCTTGATTCCGATTGGTTGAGCCGCATTCAAAGCCTCTTAGCTGTTATAAATTCACTGTAAACCATGGTTTCTTGGGGCTTATTGGTCCAAAATGTTGTTTTTTTGTTTGTTTGCTTTTTTAATAACATTAAAGTTGTTTTTTTTTTTTTTTATCATTTACATATTACATTAATGACATGTTGTTAAAGGAACAGGTGACCCAAAATTGAAAGTTTGCTGAAAAGTTACCCTCTGGTTATCTGAGATGTAGATTAGTTTGTTTCTTCATCAGATTTGGAGAAACGTACCAATGGATCCCCTACAGTGAATGGGTGCCATCAGAATGAGAGTCTAAACATTTGATAAAAACATCACAATAATCCACAAGCAATCCACGCCACTCCTGTCCATCAATGAAAGTCTTTTGAATTGAAAAGCTGTGTGTTTGTTTGGATTACTTGTGAATTATTGTGTTGATCAGGTCTTATTCTCTCTTTTTCTTTGACATCACACACAACCTCACATACACACAAACTCACATTATCCATTACTGGCCCTTCTGGCCCAGTGCTATTACTCCACAAATGTATAATTGTCATTACTTTTCATTACTATATATTTTTATAATAAGGTGTGTGCTCTCCTCGCTCAGACACATATGTCATACGGTGTGTATGTTTAGAGTTTTGGAGGATCTGTGATTATGTGAATGTCACTGATTGAACTGATTGATGAGAACATGAATATGTAGCATGACACTAGCATTGTACATGTCCTTGAAAATTCATCCCATCCCAAAGCAAAACCAAAACTAAAATTATTTTATTGTGTATAATCAAAAATCACTACTGCTAGGTTTTCAATGTATTAAACTGAACACAGAAACACCCTGGGAACCCCACAGAAACATCCTGGCAAAATCATAGCTGTAATGAAAGTAAATGGGTGGTGGCTCAATAGTTAAATATTAAATATAATATAATATTAAATATAATATCAGTATAATATAATATCAACAGTTAAATATAATATCATAGCATTGTGTCAGGTTTGATGTTTGATCAGACATATTAAAACCAGTGGAGTTAAATGGCATTGACACTCAATTTAGTAGTTTTTAACAACTTTTGTACAGTGGTGAACAGTAACAAAGTAGTTTACTGGAGTAGTTTTATTTTGAGTAACTTTCACTTTAACTTCACTACATTCCAAAGCGTAAGATTGTACTTTTTACTTTACTTAATTTCATTAAACATGTTGTTACTCCTTATAATATATCACATGCTCCAAGATGCAGAAGCAGTGTCTGATTTATGAACAAACTGATTATTTTCAATTAACCTGTTAAATCGATTCACAAATCGCACCAAACAATTCATTTATGAATTGGAATGATCCAATTACAGCTGTTCTCGAATCAACAACTCATTGATTCAAATGATCCATTTAGAGCGAGTCACCAGTCAACGGAATTCACAAGTAAGAACCGGGAGATCTTGTGAGTATGCGAGTGATGCTGTGAAAAGTAATTAGTGATGTCAAATTTTAGGATTAATTATTGTAAATCATATTTAAGCCAAAACTGTACGCTGTTTGTGAATTAAATCTGCTGTAAAGGGTGATCTGTTTAAGCCCACTGAAATGCTTTAATTCAGACACGTCAACATCAATGTCTCTATGCTTTAGGACAAAACATAGAAAAATTGAAATAACACAGCTTAAATAAAATAACTCATGCATGTTCATTCCCCGCTGTTGTAACGTTAGCAGTTTTATTTAAATGCTATGCATTTAGCCCTGCGTGTTTTTATATTGTTTATTAACATTATCAATTGTTCATAACCATACTGATAATAAGTAAATATTGTTAGCTGATGCTAACTGTCTAGTTAACTTGAGGTCATTTTTGGATATGAAGTCCAAATATTTTAATTCAACCACCTAGATAGGTTACATCTGAGTGAAAAAGAAAAGATGTGATGTTCAGAACATGGTAACTACAGTAATTATCCAAGTGGGAAGTGATGTCCGCTGAGGGCATTTGGCCAGGGGTGTTTTTACACCACAGACATGACTTGAGAGGAAAAAATGTAATTATATTTTCCTTAAAATGTTCTTGCTAACTTCAGGGCTTATTCTCATGTCATATATAACTGTGACATTATGCAAAACAACAAGCTTTAAAACACTTTTTTCTTAATGGTGAAAATTAGATGGTTTTCCCTCAGGTACATCACCGTGTAAGTTTCACAGTGAACATTACTACATCACTCTCATCAACATAGTCCATATCAACAACAAAAATGTATTTTTACTCCATGTAGTGGTTATTTTGGGAAAATCCAAGGTATTTTGAGCAGTAGGATTATAAAAAAAAAAAATGTGCTAATAAAAAATTACATTAGACTGAAAAAGGAGCACTTTTACTTTTACTGGAGTAATATTTTATTATACATCTCTGTACTTTTACTCAAGTACTTGATTTGTGTACTTCGTCCACAACTGCTTTTATAATGTATTTCAGAGCTTCGCCAGAGGGATAGATTATCAATGAATAACTGTGGGATATTTTTCACAGAAATTTACTTGGGATATTGTGCATATGTTGTATAGATTACATTTATGACAATTTAGTCCCTGTTCACTTTCATTATATGAAAAAGTGAGTCAGGATATTCTTCAGACATTTACCTTTTGTGTTCAACTAAAGAATGAAAATCATACAGGTTTAAAGGTGAGAAAATGATGATGGAATCTTCATGTTATTATTATTTAGTCGCTAGTATAGTTGGGTATTTAGGGAGTTATACTGAGGTATTCAGGGAGTTTCAAACACATGCGCACACACTTTGATGTATATGTTTTTATGTTTACAATCCAAATGTATTAATATTTTCTATCATCTATCTCATGAACCTTTTTGCATTTGTCCAGTTTCATTAGGACATTATTTGTATGTTTATTGAGCCTTTTTTTCTCGTGAGGATTTTTGGCTGCTCCCCACAATATATAATTTCAGGTTTTACTATACATGTGGGGACAATCAGTGCCTGCAATGTGGGCAAAACCTGACCTACACACACACACACACACCTTAGCCACATCAGCAGAGAGGAGCTTAGGATCTTGTATATAAGCCAGCTCACACTGAGACGAGAGAGAGAGATTGGTTTTGTTCAGAGGTATAAAGCTTGCTTGATGATGCTTCACCAAAAAAGGATGATGCTTTTACTAGTAAAATCTGAGTAAAATCTCTCAGAAGATCAGAGTTAGTCTTCAGTTTGCCATTTTTATAAAATGTATTGCATTCAAATATTAGACTTTTTTTATAGTTCCTGAGTTGTGCTGGCTTGTGTGAAAGTTTATGTCCTGTTTCACCAGGTGAAAACTTAGTTGACATTATTTATTGTTTGCTGAATGTTGAATATTATCATTCCTACATATGGCTATGGATTTATTATTATCACACACATTACTACAACAACACACACTTGGTGTTGATTAAGGTACTACATAGTTCATAGTTAATGCGTAATTCACATTTCATCCGGATGGTGTTTTAATGATCGTATAGAACATTGAGTCTTATGGACGATTGTGTCAGTAATAAGTGAATATTATATAGAGAGATGATGCTGGAAGGAGCTCATTGAATAACCTGGAACATGAAAAGGATCACACAGAGCTGCAGAGGACATTGACACGCACACATATTTTGTCACGTCACCACACTGCCATCTAGTGTGCGGCAACACTATTTGATTTCCGTCTCCACCTAGATCTGCAGTTTCCCTTTTTATCTTTATAACAGCAAAGTCTTGCAGTAAATCCTGCTGTTCTAAAGGCATTTGCTGAAATCTGAAAGTTTCACTAATGCTTCATTCTCACATCCTCTGCTGTGTTAATTGTGGAAGGACTGATTGATGTGCACTTCTTAACATCCAACAGATGCATTTCCATTTGCATACAAATTGGGTGCGTGGAACAAATGTGCATTTTTAAAGTGAAGGACTTTATGTCTGCCTGTGACAATGAAGGCAAGCTGATTGACACATGGTTGGGTGAGTGATTCTGTCAAGAAGACTGGCATAAGTCTGTCAATTCCATATAAGCATCTGTATCCTTTTGTGTGTACTGTTATTAAAAATGTATCAATCCATCCATCAATCCATAAGCACTGGGATACCTGACTATTACTCCAACAGGGACTTTAATATTGTTGCTTTATAAATACACAGATATTAATATTATTATAAGTTGATTCCCCCTTTGCAAAAACTTCCATTGTTCTGGAAAGGCTTTCCTCAAGATTTTGGAGTGTTTTTTGGTGGGAATTTTTGCCTATTAGAACATTTGCAGAGGCACACACTGATGTTGTACAAGAAGGTCTGGCTCACAATTTCAAAGGTGTTCAATGAGATTGAGCCAAAGTCATCCAACCATGTCTTTACGGACCTTGTATTGTGCACTGGAACACAGTCATGCTGGAATAGAAAACAAAATGCTGGAAGCATAGTATTGTCCAAAATGTAATCTCCTTGTTTACAACCATGTTTCGCTCTCTTTCAACATGAACATCTTTGTTACTGAATCATAATGACAATGTAACCAAAATCACCATTGCTCACACTCAGACTGTTTCTCAATACCAAATAATGTAATTAAATACTACTATTATTTATATAAAATATTATTTATTGAACAATAATATTTAATACAACAAAGTCAGCCATTATAAAAGACATTATGCAGTTTAGTCAAGAGTACAAAGGTAACGCTCTGACACAGCATTAAAGTTATATAAAAGGATGAAGTTATGAAACATTGCACTCAGCTAAAACTGTTTGCTCTAGAACAAATAATAGATTAATGAGACAGAAGACGGCCCGTTATATATAGCCAACGTGAATTATATCTCATGTTTAACCACTACAGAGACATCAGAGTCAGCGGCAAATTCCAGAAGAATTGGCTGAAGTAAGATGGCTGTTGATGCCCTGGAGCTCACATCTCCAAAAACACCAAAGTAAATGTTCAAACAGGCACAATCTGTATTAATAAACTGCATAATTTAGTTTCAAATGACTACATTCTGGCATTCTGTGGCACAGCAGTAGTATTTGTAGAATAATACTGTGAGCTCACTGTGAGAAATGCAATGTTAATGTTAAACTCTTGAAAGTTTAACATTAACCTTTGCTTAAAATGTTCAAATCCCAAAAAACTTCAGGCGCAATGGCACCTTCTGAGAATGGGCTGAATGTCTCTAAGTGTGCAGAAGTGTCTCACTTTTCATGTGGAAATGTGTTTTATTTTTTATTTTTTTTTATTTTGGTAAATTGTTTGTTTTTTCTAAAGGCAGATCTTTGGCCTGTTGCAGGTTATTGTTGTGCCTCTTTGCTGGTATAAATGAGTATGCATTGATGTTTGACAGGCGGTGTGGAAGAAAGAGTGGAAGTGGAAGTGGAATAAACAGCTGCTATCAAACACATCAATCTATGTTCAGAATAGTATACTACCACACTGTTTCTATTTCTGCAGCAAGCACATTTTCTTTATGGATGTAATACTAGGAAGTAATGTGCACCTTATAACAAAGCATAAATAAGCAGTGTGATGAGGTCACGGGATGATTACAATGTTTCTTGAGCAGCAAATCAGCATATTAGAATGATTTCTGAAGAATTATGTGACACTGAAGACTGGAGTAAAGATGTTGAAAACTCAGCTTTGAATCAACCGAATAAATGACATTTTAAAATACATTCAAATAAAAAACAGTTCTTTTTATTTGTAATAATATTTCACAATATCATTGTGAGTAGTAATTTTATATTGCTACCTTTAAAAGGCTGTAATTTAGAGAAAGACCAAAGGTTGCATGATTTGAATTGACCTTACAGAATGATACCTGAACTGAGAAATTCTAAGCAATTCAAAATTATTTTTTTAATGAAACCAGTTAATAGTAACAGGTGTCCTTCTCTGTCTTTCTGGCTTTGTCGTTACAGTCTGATGATCTGGATCCCTTCCAGGACATTTTAGAGGACAGCGCATACACTACAGATGTCGGCATTCCCAGTCCCAAACTGAAATTCCCGCCTTGCAAAGAAAGCAAAAAGGACCTGATAACGTAAGCACCACGGGGGAATGACGTAATCACTCACCACACCTCTGTCTTCACCTGTCTCCTCCTGTTCTGCTTCTCTCCTTTATCTTCTCTTGCTGTCCGTTTTAGAGCTTAGCACTACTGCATGCCACATGATCTGACATAGCTGTAGAGTCAGGACGCCGAGTACACTTATTTTTATAATGCTTTATGGATTTAAAACATCATTTCATTCGAGCTGTTCATGGCTCAGCTTCTCTCTAGGATGTGATGTGATGTAGGACTCACACACTCTTGCAGACAGTGAAGCTAAACTGGAAACAATGAACTAGAATTGAAAACGACAAAAACAACATCATAGATATTTGGGCAACACTTTGCGTTAACAGTCAATCAGAGTTGAGGTTCAACTAGGCACCAATGCATAGACTGTTACTGGACCAAACAGGTATGCGAATTAGGGCTGTCAATTTAACACATTAATTTAATGATAATGATTCATGTAGCTTTTTTCACAATATGCATAGTTTCAAAACAACTTTATAGAAAGTAATAATGTTGTATAATGCCTACATTCTTTAACATAAAACTTTAGGGCTGTGTGATATCATAATATATAATTATGAAACAAGCGATCCTTTGGCTTTAGATCTAGATATATTGTATTTATAATGTAGTCTTACGCATATTACAACATTTTTGTTTGAAAAGAAAATGTAAGGAAATATGTACAAAAGAAAATATGATTAGATAATGGCTGTTTTTTTTGTAAGTAAGAGTTCTCAAAAAGCATTAATGAAAATACTAACTGAAATATAGCTGTAAGCAGCACTTACTGGGATTCAAGTGTTTTAAGGTATTTAAGCACATATGAAAAAAGACATTAATTAGCAAGCCTTAACCACCAAATTAATTATTTAAAAAAGCATTTTTGGCAAATCCAGGTAATTTACCATAGAAATATTACTTTTTTTAACATTTATGACTGTTATAGCACCAGATGTGATCCGATCTTCTTAAAACTTTCCATGCTTGTTTAGAATCACCTGTCACATGTGCTCAGCAGGTTTTGTGAAGTTTTGAGTTTTCCTTTAGGCTTTATGGGATTTTGAGTAAATATGGACAGGCCCCTTTTCTAAACAACCCCGTTATAGCTTCCCAAAGGGTACATTTCAACATTTATTTTTTTTTTTGATAATTATTGATCTTGAGAATCCAGATTATTGTACTACAGTGTTTGTTTCCAGATTGAGGGAAAAACCTAGCATTAGTTTTTACATCTTCTCGATCATTTAACAAACGATTTGATTGACAGCAGTGGTTCTTGAGGCAAACTTGTCTGGAATGATGAGCTCTATCATTCGATATGAATATTATGTGTACGTGCGAAAAGCCGTGCAATGTACACTTGTTTACGCCCTTGAAAAATGCAATATCGCTCCCCAGTGGCCGATTTCTTTCGAATTTCTCACAGATCTTTGGGGCCGTGAGTCAAACAGGCCCACAGAGTTTTATTCCAATCAGCCTCCGTTAACCTTGTCTAATAGGTGCTCAAACTTCATTCACAAATGGTGGCCATGTGTTTTTTTAGATACGTAAATGTCCCTACAAACAGCTGTGGCAATTCAGACCACGACCGTTCACAGTGATTTTCATGCTGATAGGACAAGTGGTTGCATAGTTATAACGATTTTTAAGGTATTTCCCTCTTATAATGTCACAAAGTGGCTGAGTTCTGTGATTTTATTTGTGTGTGTGTGTGTAACCTCAGATAGAGTTCTTACATAAGCGTTCTGAGTTTGGCTGAGATATCTCATTCCATTTAGGAGTTATAGACATTTTACTAAAAGTGGCCCTGTCTCTTTTCGAACGTTTTGGCGTCCTTTTGCGACAGTGAGTCAAAAGTTAAACTTTTTTTTTTGATAATTACTGATATTCACTCTTCAGAGAACCTGTATGCGCTGGGTTGGTTCCGTTTAGGCGAAAAACTTAGGACTAGTTTGCAATAGCAGGTTTTTCAAAAAATCCAAAATATCCAAAAATTTTGCCAGGCTCACAATCAAATCAAAATCCGGCATGTGTTTTGTCTACATGAGCCAAGGATTCCAACGACATAAGACACTTGAGTCTGCGACTGACGGTTTAGGAGTTATGAGCGATTTTGTACTTTTGAACGCTGTAGCGCCCCCCATCAGTCAGATTGGGGCGAGCCTTGGTGACGTTGTCGACGGTGTGAGTATTACCATGCCTCCAAGTTTCAAGGCTCTATGACTTACAGTTTGGTCTGCACAATCACCTTGATGTGGAGATTGCTGATCCTTGACCATTTCAACAATTATAATAGGGTTTTAGCGCTACACACTGTAACCTCTAATTAGTTGTCTTAAGTGGAAAAAATAGTCAGTTGTCAAAGAGTCTGATTTGAGTTTCTCAGCTTAAATTGGCAGACATTTAAGCAACAGTGTTGAGAAATGTAGGCCATGCTTTAATTTCAGTAAGTAGCATCTCTGATTTCAGACAGAAGTACTGTAATCTGACGGCGTTATTGTGGTTGAAAGTTACTGACTACTTTAATTAATTAACATATCATATAATTCATCTGATCAAAAATGTAAACAAATTGGCAGCCCTAATAAAAACGTTTCTGGTCTTGTAATGTTTCAACACGTACCCCTGTAATGCACACAAAGGTGTTGTAAAGCTCATGTGGGGACTCGATTAAGGTGTTGCCATTTTTACCAGGCTTTTCTTTTTGTAACTTTTGGTAATATAATATTTTGTTTCCTTTCTTATGTTTTGGATTTTGGCCTTTCATTCTGTCTATTTTTTCTGGAGACAGATGTCCAACACCAGGGTGTGATGGGAGTGGTCACGTAACCGGTAATTACGCCTCACATAGAAGGTGTGACTCCATTTTCTAATGGTGGATTCAGTCCGATGAATTTATTGTTTTCAGCTTACTTCAACTATGCTGTCGGAAAGTTATCAGAGATTGCCTCTCCATGTTAACCCTTTGAATATATTTTACCAGGGATAAGTGCTAATTTCAAAGGAAAAAAATGCGTTGCTATTCAGAGGGTTAAAATATAGAGCAATAAATCCCTTCCACTTGCACCATGGCTTTATTGGATTTGCAGTGTTTTCTGAGTGGATTGTGTCTGTGTGTTTGTTGTTTAGTATCAGTAGCATGTCTGACCACCGGTTTGTTTCACTAACGTCTGCGTATGCAATCTTTTAGTCTTTCAGGTTGTCCTTTAGCAGACAAAAGCATTCGGAGTATGATGGCCACCAATTCACAAGAACTCAAGTAAGGATCAAACTGTTGTTTTCAAAAACATAAAGTTATCCCACTTCAAACCAGGCAAGCATAGATAATGCAATGCAACAATATGGAAATTAACCCAAAATTCAGATTAATGCACAACAAATATGAGTAGCAGTAGCTTAATCTTGAAATATTACTTCAGTCATAAATATGTAGTTATGTGTCATGTCTACATTGCTGATTGATATTATTTCAACAGAGAAAGTGAGTCACAGTAAGTTTGAAATTTATGATATGCTTATGATTTGGATAGATAATGGAGTATTTTATATGTATATATGACCTATTTAACCCATGACACTTTTTATTTTGAAACGTGTTGTTCCTGCCCTGTTAAATGGATAATAATTGCCTTAGTTGACACACATCATCGTGTGATTCGCATCACACCATACTTGTCACAGAGAATATATTTTGTATTATAAAAAAAAAGTTGTTAAAAAGAAGCTTACAGCAGTTTTTATCTGATTATTGGATACTTTTTATTTTATTGTGAATGTAATGAATGCACTGCCTCCAGGCTATGAAGCTTCTTTCTTACATTTCAATTTCAAGTTTTACCTTTATTTAACAAATCATGAGTTTTATTTGGAAGGTTTGTAGAAAGGCTGTTTTGTGAGTTAATGTTGATTTTTCTGAAAGCGCTCTTAATGTTAAGTCAAGGCTGCTCTTTTGCATGCTGGGCAGTAACAGGGTGTATTTCTGTCCCAGGTGCCCGACCCCGGGCTGTGATGGCTCGGGACATATCACTGGCAACTATGCTTCACACAGAAGGTAATGTGCACATATGGCCTTGTGAAGAAAAATGTATTTGCGGATAATATAATATTAATAAAATAAAAAGTCGATTACTGTGTAAGCGTAAATTGAGATCACTTTCATGTCTATGTTTATTAACATATTATAGTATCTGTAAAATATTTTATTATAATTATTATAATTTGTCACTAACGATTATTTTGGTTATTGAGTAATCAGTCGATTATTCTGAAGATAAAATAAATATATAATAGCAATAATGCAGTAATAATTATATGGTTTTATTGAACAAAACATTTAAAATACATAATGTTATAAAACAGTATAATTACAACTTATGTACAAATGCCTTCAGAGGACACCAACATCCTGACAGTTGCTTTTTCACATTTTGTAGCGCAATTTAATACTTGTTTAATATTGAATAAACAACATTTAATTCAAATGTTCATTTAAACTTTAATAGTTGGCTGCTTCACGTCTTTATGATTGAAATGCTATAGCCACTGTCATTTCCTGAACAAGAACACTTGGACATCAAAACATTCAAACTCATAGAGATGAGAGAATGAACACTTAGCATAAATAGAAAGATAATGATGTATTCTCCTGTGATGGTGCAGGTTTATAAAAGATGTACCATATAAATCTGATAGAATGGTGCACATTGTTCCGAGAAGAACATTATAAGCAACTCAGACTCACAGCATATGCAGAGTTGGATTTTGACACGGCCCACGCATGTAAATGATAAGTGTTTGTGTGAAGCAGCATTTACTGTCAACGGAGTTGCTCTGAGATGCATTTAAGCTACATACATATTAATAAAGTGCCTATTAAACCCACAGTGCATATATTTATTTAATTTAATGGCAGCCTTTGTGAATTCCCAACAGCACAATGCTTTATCATATAATATAATTTATAATATCGGTTGTAATATATTTTATTTATTTATTCATTTATTTCTTTTTTGGATTTTGCCAGTTAGTCGACATGGACAAAATGCAGTTGAGGATTTTTTAGAATCGAGTAATCAGATTTAACCAAGGAATCGTGACAGAGTTTGAACTGTAGTGTGTTATCTGTTATTATATTTACAGTAATATATTTTAAATGTTCTGAATTACATCTTTGTCATTACAAATGTATAATTGCAAATATATTTAAATACAAGTTTCAAAACAAATTAATTCACTTTAACCATATTTATAAATTACACATAAAGTGTACCTAAGTCTTACTTAAGTAGGTCAAAAAGTAATCTAAAGTTTAGCTAATTCAGGGGTCTCCAACACATCGCTGGTCACCAACAGTTCATGGCCTGATTGGAGGTAGCTCGCTAACACAAACTTTTCAACCAATCAGAGTGAGCTAATATAGACAGGTGTCCCACCTCTCCAATGCAAATTAATTATGTGTTGATTTATCAGTTGTGAGGTTATTTTATTTATCCCATTTCATATTTTAATTGTCATTGAACCCCTATTTGATAATCTATAATAAATACTGCTCAGTGTTAATAAGAATCTCATGCAGGTGCAATAGGCAGCATAGGTTTCGTTTTGTGTGAAAAATCTGTTTCTGCTGTTCCATAAGCGCCACCTGCTGTCAAACTTTGGATTTACATTCAGCCTGTCTGCTGTTTGTGTTCAGACCGATGCAAAGTTAAACCATTTTTTTGTTGTAAATCTGAACCGTTCGATTTTGCTATTCAGAGTGTCAAGATTTTTAAAAAGCATAATAGCTTATGTAGATTTATAGCAGGTAAAAATACAATTTATCATTCTGACTCACGCCTTTCATTAAAAAAAAAGAAAAAAGTGAGGATTGTCATTTTTAAAACTTTTTTTTTTTTTTTTATTTGAAATTAAAACTATAGTACATTTTTATTCAGTTGTAAATAGCGTGCAGTTAAGTGTCTGAAAACACTGCATTTACTTTAGCACACTTAAGTGTAATTCTTTTGAAGCATCTCATTTCCATAATGAGTACTGTTTTTAAGTATGTTAAAGTGTACTTCATTTTCATAAGGGCTGAGGTAATGACAGTTTGTTTTTCCTCAGTTTGTCAGGATGTCCACGCGCTCGGAAGACTGGAATAAAGATAACACACAGTAAAGAGGACAAAGAAGACCAGGAGCCCATCAGGTACTGACCTTTAAACAACAATAACTTCATCTGCATATGAAGTGACATCAAAATGATAATTATTCCCATCCCTGGATGTGAATAATGCAAAAATAGTCACTGCCACCAAGCTGTGCTTATCATCTCACTTTAACAGACTACGTTCACAGCAAATGTTCAAGAGAAACAAATGTTTCAAATTAAATGGAACATTTAAATGAATAAAATCAAGTTAAATCAATATGCAATGATGCATTAACACTAATCAATATGGGTTTTTTAAGTGTTTATTTTTCTTTGTTAATACAACTTTTAATATAAAAATATAACTTAGGTTATAATAAGGTTAACCTCAGGAAGTACTTTAGTAATAAAAAGCATGATTTAGGTGTAAAATGCTCTTTTAAGACAAGTGGTATGTTTCAGTTACTAGAACATATAAGGCGGCAATAAGTTATATTGAAATATATTGAGTGTACCATAAACCAGTTTCTTATTTTATGATTATTAAGATGATATTATAGTTCTTATTAAAGGCAGAGTAGTTGATTTGGCTCAAAAACATTACGCTAGTTGAAAGTCTATTCACATCCCGATAGCATTAGTGGCCTAAATGTATTTATACATATTTATATTGTCTGTGGAAAGAGATCCCAGTACAGTGAAACATTAGTTTGTTTATGTTTTTAGGTGTCCAGTTCCTGGTTGTGACGGTCAGGGTCACATAACGGGTAAATATGCGTCACACCGCAGTGCATCGGGCTGTCCACTAGCGGCCAAACGGCAGAAGGACGGCTATATCAATGGCTCTCAGTTCACATGGAAGGCTGGAAAGACGGACGGCATGTCGTGTCCCACTCCGGGCTGTGACGGTTCTGGACACGTCAGCGGCAGTTTCCTTACGCACAGAAGGTAAAAAAAAAAAAAACGAGCAATCTCTCAAACTTTTATTAATACAAAGGACAATCCAAAAACTGATTACTGATTTGTCACCTGATTTCAAAAAATCTATAATATATAACGATAACACAACTGAAATAAATTAATTTATGGAAAACAAGTTATTGTAAAATAAATCAAATATTCTATTTAAATATATCAATGCAAATGAAATTAAAATATACATTTTGAATGTAGTTTAGTCAGACTGAATAATCACATCCCACTTAAAGAGATCTGAAAAGACAGACTTGTTATTCAAATTTTGTGAGGATAATAACAATAAACTAAATTCAGACTGAATAATTCTGCACAATTAACCCATGTGAATGCTTATTGTGAATTATTAATATATTTAAAATGTACGTTTAAAATGTAAAAAATATTAAAAATATGTGAAATGTTTAAAAATATTGTAAAAATTACATTTTAATATTCAGTTATTCAATTATATATATATATATATATATATATACATATCAGAGGTTGCGCTAGACTTTAACATAGTCTGGACAGGTTCGTAAAAATTCCGTCATAAACTATTATTATCCGTCATTTTTTTAAATATATTTTAATTAGAATAACACATTTAATTCCATTTTTATACTTTGTGAAACAGCATCTCAGATTTCAAATTCTGGTAATTTCTTTAGGAAATTCAAGCAATAAATACGGTTTTGGCGCTCTTTAATGTGGCGTGATAGTTCGTTGTAGCTTCTGTGTTCTCGCCTGTGCGTAATCAAACACAGAGGAAAACATTCCAGACAGTTTCGTTTTTGTTCTGGATCCCCTGCTCTGCTGCTACACTGGAGCGCAATCGCCGCCATCTGAACAGGGGTGGGATTGCAGCTACAATTTACAATTTCCTCAGTTAATCTGTCAAAATGACAGACGGCCTTCAGATTTTTCCTTCAGGCGACCTCTGATATATATATATATATATACATATATATTAAAAACTATAAAAAATTAAAAACCACAAAAATTACTAAAACCTTAACTAAAATCCAAATTAAAATATAAAAAAATAATATATTATATATTACATGTGAAAAAAATCTAATTTAATTCAAAATTAATAAAAAAGTATATATACATATACACACACAATATATAATGGTGTACAATTTCCTCCAATTTTTAATTTTCCTCCTCACCGTAGATGTGACTTACTGTATGAACTGAACATTTCATCTGAACAGTTTTGAAGATAAATTTACTTATTTCTTTGTTTGTTAAAGGAATGGAAATGTGTAGGAACACAAAAGAAGATATTTTGAAGAATGTTGATAACCAAACAGTCGTCTTACCCTAAGACTTAGCATGATCGAATCACAACAATACAAACACTAGAAACAGTGAAGGCAACAACAAGCAAGACCATAATGTTCAGCATCTGTACAGATGAGAGACTGACAAGGCTATTTATACACAGATGGTAGCAATGCTTTCAGGGCTGCGTTGAAACAGGAGTGTACTGTCAATATTTAGATAAGAGCGCCCTCTGGTGCTGTGTCAGTGCTGTAGCAGGTACATTAATTACAGCGTACTGTATAGTGATGAATTTTGTTTTCTTGTCAGTTTCTTTTGGGAAAATAAAGAAAAAGGAATATTATGAAATGCTAATACGATCTAAATGAACAGTTTTCTGTTTGAATATACTGTAAAATGTAATTTTTCATCATCATTACTCCAGTCTTCAGTGTCACATGAACCTTCAGAAATCATTTTACTGTGCTGATTTGCTGCTCAGTTAGTATCAAATATTACTAGTTCTCAGTTACTAATAATTGTTCTTATTAATATCAATCCTGAAAAAGTAACTGTATACTGTTGTATGCTTTTTGGAGAAGTGGTAATAAGCCATACTTCATACTCCACGTTTCCGTCTCTTATTTTTACAGTCTCTCTGGTTGCCCACGCGCCACAGCAGCAATGAAGAAAGCCAGACTATCAGGAGTGGAGATGCTCACAATAAAACAGCAAACAAGCAATGGTAAAAAAAAAAAAAAAAATCTGAAAAAAATGAATCAATAAAAACATTAGTCTCATTAATTAAACCTTAGAACCAGTCACCAACCAAGAGTTTATGCAAACACATATGAACACAGTTATAGAGGAACGATGCAGTAAAATCTATAAATTGCTATAAACTGTGTGTCTGTTCTCACTCTAGGTTTAGACTGTGATGCGGATGTTAAACAGCTGGATGAAGATATTAAAGATTTAAATGAATCAAATTCACAGGTGGAGGCGGACATGATCAAACTTAGAACACAGGTGAGGGTAATTATAGATGAATTTTGTATTCCATATACGGGTATTAACTGAGTACTTTACTAGTTGATGTTTGGAATAATTACATTACATTACTTTTTTTAATGTTTTCGAAAAGTCTCTTCTGCTCACCAAGGCTGCATGTATATAAAAAGATTAAAAAAACAAAAAACAAAAAAAAAAACAGTAACATTGTGAAATCTTTTTACTATTTAAAAGAACTGTTTTCTATTTGAAAATGTCATAAAATGTAATTTATTGCTGTGACGCAGAGCTGAATTTTCAGCATCATTATTCCAGTCTTCAGTGTCACATGATCCTTCAGAAATCATTCTAACATGCTGATTTGCTGCATTTATGATTATTATTAATGCTGAAAAATACAATTGAGCTGCTTCATATTTTTGTGGAAACCATGATACACTACCATTTGGAAGTTTATGGTGAGTAAGGTTTATATAAATGTATGTTTATATATATACACATTATATATATATATATATATATATATGTTTTAAATAATATAATAAAATAATAGAAATACTTTTATTATGCAGGGACATATTACAATGATCAAACGTGCCAGCAAAAACATTTTATTAATTAAATAATACTGTACAAAAATCTGTGATTTGCATAAAATTATTAGGGAGTTTCCTACATTGATAAAACAAACAAACAAAAAAATAAATACATGAAAATAATTAAACACAAATAATAATTGATAATAATTAAGCAGCAAATCAACATACTGAAATGTTTCCTGAAGGATCATGTGACACTGAAGACTGGAGTAATGATGCTGAAAATTCAGCTCTGATCACAGAAATAAATTACATTTTAAAATACATTCAATTAGAAAACAGTTATAATAATATTTCACAATATTGCTATTTTTACTGTATTGTTTGATTGTATAAATGCAGCCTTAGTGAACAGAAGAGACTACTTTCAAAAACAAAACAAATCAAAAATAAATTTATAAATAAATATTTATTCCAAACGTGTGACTGGTAATGTATAAACATTTCTCATTTGCTCAAGTGCATGGACCATGATTTGGTACATTTTTACTTGAATCATACTCATATATGGCCACATTTTCATTGTCATCTAGTTATATATCTAGTGTGACTTACATACATTTCTATCCAGTTCTTCTCTTCATTTGTATTTTTGGCCATTGCTGTGTGACATATAGAACATGTCTGGTGTAAAACCACAACCTGGCTCTCAGGTGAAGTTAGTGAATGAATGTGAATTTCTACAGAAATCATGGAGGGCAGACAGTCGCAAGATTGATTTAGTATATCAGTAGGGTGATAATATTCAAATATGAAAGTTCTACAGAGATGTCTGTGACTGTATCTATGACAACATGTATGATGAGCATTCAGTGGTACAATGCTGTTGTCAAATTCACTTCCTGGTCAAAATGCCAATCTTGCTGGGGTATTAATTAGGGATGAGCGTTGTTAAAAATGTAATCAGGTTGAATGTTATTCTGATTAAATAATCAAATTATTCACAAATGAGATTCACGCTGATGAGAAAATGCTGAGAAAAGCTCCCAACTAAAGATATTTTAAGATTGGTTAATTATTAAAATGCACATTAAATGCAAAAGTGTCTTAGACATCAATATCATTAATCAGCATTAATAAACTGTCATAGGTAGAATTGAAAAATATCCCTATAAACAGCCTTTAAAAATGTTTGACATATGTGTTGTGATATATTCACTACTGTTTAAAAGTTTGGGGTGAGTAAGATTTTTTAAAGAAAATTAATGCTTTCATTCATCAAGGATGCATTTAATAGATCAAAAGTGACAGTACAGACATTTATAATGTTACAAAAGAAAGAACAAAAAAAGCTGTTCTTTTGAACTTTCTGTTAATCAAAGAATACTGAAAACTGAAAATGTGTCATGGTTTTCACAAAAAAATATGATGCAGCACAACTGCTTTCAACACTGATAGTAAGAAGAAATGTTTCTTGAGCACAAATAAGCATATCAGAATGACTTTTGAAGGATCGTGAGACACTGAAGACCAAACCTGTCAACCCTCACGTTTTTCCCGTATTTCTCCCATATTTTTAATCTTTTTGCTTTGTTTACTGCGACTACAGAGGAATGGGTTATATTCAGTAAGCCCTTCTGCTCTGTTTAGACCAAAGCCAAAAACGACCCTTATTTTTTTGCAGAAAACATGCAGTAGTAAATGCAAACCAGTGGATCAACAAGAAGATAATGAATTAAAAACTCTAAAGATATAGCCTACACTAAAATATTTATATTTTACTAAATGAATATAATTGTTTGACAATAATTGTTTAAATTAAATTAATTAATATTAATTACTTTTGACTTTTGAATTTATGATATATTCAAACAGAAAACAGTTATATTAAATTGTAATAATATTTTATAACATTATAACTTATTGTTATTACTGTATTGTTTTACATTAAATAAATGCAGCCTTAGTGAACATAAGACACTTCTTTTTTATCTTATTCCTACTCTTCCCATTTCAAATTTTTTCTCTCATATTTTCTCATTTTTGTCTCTGTCATTTTTATTTTTTCGGCGCTAAAGACACTTCTTTTAAAGCATTGCAAAATCTTACAGACTACAAATGTTTGAAAACTAGTGTGTATTTATAATGGGAAAAAAAAACTGTAAACAAATGCATTTGTGTGGAAATGAATTAAGTGAGACATTTCCTTCCATAAACCAATTTAATGACAGTTCATTTCATTTTAACCACACAGTGTACTTACTGTAGTCTTAGTTAAAACAAACAAGATAATATTTTATGGTGTTATGTTATGAAGGCATTTTTATTACAATAGAATTAACACGTCTGCCAATTCATGTCCCACAGATTACCACAATGGAGTCTAATCTGAAGTCCTTAGAGGAAGAAAACAAGGTGATTGAACAGCAAAATGAATCTCTCCTGCATGAGCTGGCCAACCTCAGCCATTCACTGATAAACAGTTTAGCTAATATCCAGCTACCTCATATGGTAAGGGCCACCATCCCCAACCGATAGAGGACAAAGTCATGGACAAAGAGCATATTACTTATTAGTCTGTTTATTTAGAAAAGTTATCAGCAGTTCAGCATAATAGCCTTTGCTTCAGCAATATGACGACTAGAGTCATTTCAAACTAGTCCATAGGTGGAAAATTGTAGGAGTTAATTGGTGTAATCTAAATTTGTGCATATTTAATGCCTGGTTGTTAAATGTTACCAGCTCTGCTTAAAAAAAAAAACACTACATAAACCAGCCTAAGATGGTTTGCTGATCTCCTGGTCTCATCTTAAGCTGGTTTAAGATGGTTTACTCAGCAGCGCGTTAGCTTGAAAACATGTTCTTCAAATCAGTCCCACAGATTTAGAAGCAAAGACATTCTGATCAGAAGTTTCATTCATCTCATCCCAACTTTTTAAAGGAATAATTTAGTCTTAATCTTATTTGAATCTCCATAGCTTGTTCACTGATTGTCATGTTTGGTTAAACTCAGTGGCAAACCAAAAACTGATTTACAGTCAGTTCTACTGAGTTTGTGTTAATATTTGAGTTGCTGTGGCTTTGATATTATTTTATGTGTATTTCATTAATCACACACTGTGTTGATTTTTGTCTATAGGATTGTAAGATGACATGGCTCACTCATTTTGTGTTCAGTTTCTTCGACAATGCTGATTGGTTGTTTCTTAACAGATTTAAATTAAGCTCTCTCTCTTTCTCTTTTTCTCTCTTTCCACTTCCACATATTTTGAAAAGTTTATTGGTGAACTTCAACGCAATCACATTTTCCCACCACAGTCCCTTGTGAAAAAGAAGTATACTTAATTGATTTGTATGTGCACTTGTTCTTTACTCTTCTTGCTGATATAATATTAATTGAAAATGAATAAAATTAATAAAAATTGAAATCAAAGGCCACATAAGTGCACTCAAAGAGAGACCGTAAATGTTAAAGCATTATATTTTATCAATCTTTTGTCATGATTTAAAGTTAAAGTTAATATAAAGTTAATCAATTTTGAATGTTCTAAATTGCAGAAGACAATAGAAAAGTTGAACTTAAGTCCTACTCGAGTGGCTCAAGAAGAATTCAAGTTCACGTAACTGGATTTAATATAAATTTAAACTGTATTTATATATGTATACTGTGAATTTAATTTTGGACACCAAGTGTCCAAAATCATTATTTAGTTCACATTTAAGTATTTCCTTTTAAAGTATATTATTTCCATACTGAAGTGTAATTCTTTTTCACAAGGGCTTCTAGATTACTAGTGTTGTAACCGTTGCAAACTATTACCCTCATTACCACTGCTTTGCAAAGTATTAATAGTTATTTATCACTACTAATCCTAAGCCCTTTAAAAACAGGTTGAAAATGTATATGCTTATTAATTAAATAGTAAACTATTTGCGTAGTACTTCACTCGAAGTTCACTCGATGCTGCGTTTCATTGACACTGATGAGAACATACTTTGTTTGACCAGTTGTGAAGCATGTGCGTCAAATAGGGATGGGCGATATCATATCGTTTGCGATATACCGGTAAAAAATTTCCCCACAATAAGAATTAGTCCCTCAATAACAACGATAAAGTTATCGTTATTATAGCACGTGTGCAATATGCTTTTGCATGTGTTTGAGCTTGTTTATAAAGCTTTTGTCCAACAAAGATATCATTTATTGACATGCTTCTTCTCTAAATTAACTTCATAACATACTCCAGTGTTTGAAATAACCTTTTTTTTTTACGATCAGATGTGGCTTCATATCACAGAATGAGGCATAAATCATACTATTTTGTAGTATTTTAAAGGCGATTAGCATTGCATTATAAATAAACTTTATCCTTATAAAAATACCCAAGATTGTTTGAAGAAGACAAACCATATATTGTAGCAATCATATGTTCATTGTCAAGTTTCCTCAGTTAAAATGTCTCTATCTGCGTTCTCTATCAGCTAAACAGCTATACAGCGATAACTTGATTAGTGATTTCCTGGAGCGTCGTCAGTACTGTTACTTCTGCTATAAAGCATATGTGGAGTTTCTGTGCAAGAGCGCCCTCCGGCCTCCAGTGAATTAAACAGTCGTTACATTGTATGTGTGTACTCAGTTATGCTCTATTTTGGGTAAAAATAGGAAAGATAATACTTTTCTCTAAAGAAACAGGATTCCATGAATTATCGTCATTGATATCATTATTGCAATAATACCAGAAATTATCATAATACATTTTTAAGCCCATATCGCCCATCCCTAGCGTCAAACACGCCAATGGCTTAAATAATAGGGGGAAGAGCATGCTGCCCTCACATTTGAGGGTGGTCAGTGTGAGCACTGCGATTCACTTCCTATCCGTGTGCTCCGCTTTAGGCTCATGGGCTAGGTGCATCGTCAGACCCCTCAAGGAGGGGCATTAAAAATTCCAGCAGTTCCCAGCACACTCAGGGAATCACTGTACAATCTCAGCGTGTTTGGGGGTCAGTGGTTTCCAGCGAAATGTTACATGTTTGGTTGTCTCCTGCCATGTTTCAGGACGCCAAACATTGAACAATCCCTCAAAACAAAGTGTCAAAATTAGTGCATTCTGGAACTGGCAACGTGGAAGCTACTGCTATATATTTCTCTTTGGGTTGTAAGGAACATAGAAAAGGGCTACAAGATGCAATTTGTATATTGTTCTCCACGTTTCAACTTAATGGTCTCCATGCATTTGTTGACACATAAATTGCAACATCTGCTGGACAAAGAACATAGGGCCATAGAACATGTTCCCCTCCCTGGCTCCCTAGGCTTGTCACCCGCACATACACGAACTGCATGGATGCAGCCTTGGCTCCTTTGCAAAAACAGTGCATCCACATTTTAATTTACATCAACAACTGGCTGATTTAGTCTCAAGAGCTTGCGCTTCAATATTGGGATGTCATCCACGCTCATCTCAAGTCTCTGAGATTAAGACTCAACACCAAGAAGAGTGTTCTTTCTTTTTCCCAAAAGACAAAATATTTAGGGGTTGTATGGGATTCAATCACAGTATGGGCACAACTGTCTCCCACATGTGTTGAATCCATTCTAAACACCCTAAAGAATATGAGGTTTGGTCACTGTCCATTACTTTTCATGTCTCATGGTGGCTGCATACATGGTGTAACTTAAAGCCTCCTGCTCATGAGACTGTTTTAGTTGTGGTTCAGCGCCAGGGGATTTAATCCAAGGGCCTGTCCCCAGTATCATATAAAGGTTATGTGCTAGGGGCTTTGTAGTCTTTCTGTGTGGTTCAGACCAGGTATCGACAGATGCTTCCTTCACAAGCTGGGGTGCGGTTTTAGATGACCGTCCAGCCCAAGGGAAATGGAGAGGTCATCTTTTTGATTGGCACATCATTTGCCTCGAAATGATGGCTGTATTTCATGCCCTGAAATACTTCTTCCAGCAGTTAAGGGGTTAGCATAGTGCGAATGGACAGACTTGTCCAGACAAGCTATAACACACAGGGAATGGAATTTACAAAGTAGTGAGACAAATTTTGGTAAAATTTTAGGAAGCAGTGGCGGACCTTTTCTCTTCACAGTAGAGATTTCCCCTCTACTTCTCTCTGACTCTTCCAGCTCCCTTGCGTCTTGCCGTGATGGCACGTAAGTGCCCCAGATTGCGTCTTTATGCATTTCCCCCAGGGTCTTGCCTCTTAGCGCCTCATTTGCTGACCAGATTGTGGTTCTCAGACCAATTATCCTCCTCAATGGCTCGCCATGGGCAATTCCAATCTCAGGCGCAGGGGGCGATATTTCATCCCCGACCTGAGCTTTGGAACCTGCATGTCTGGCCCCTGAAGAGGATAAGCTAACAGATGCTGGGCTTCTTTGTACAGACTAAGTGCTAGGCCTCTCTCGACTAGAAGTAGTAATGCCCTCAGATGGCACATTTTTGAAAGTATGATACACCGTGCAGACCCAGTTCACCGCCAAACTGTTTCAGTGCAGGAGCTCCTGCAAGAAGGACTGTCCTCAGGTAATTGTCCTAGTACTCTCAGAGTCCATGTGGCTGCTGTTTTGGCTGAGCATGCTCCGATTGAAGCATCCTCTAGTCCTTCATGGAGCTAAACGGTTGTCGCCGTTCGCCAGAGTGACAGTCCTTTCGTGGGACTTAGCTGTCTGGTCTAGATGGACACCTTCTTTCTGAGTCAGTACCTGTCAGTTTTCTGACTCTAAAGATGTTTTCATGGCTATTACTTCTTTAAAGAGACTTAAGGATTTGCAGACTCTGTCAGTCTTGCCAGACATTGCCCTTGGACTAATTATCTTCTTAAAGTTCCATTCTCAACCATGCATCTGGTCGATCTTGAAGGCTGCAGAGCAAGAAAGACTTCACCTACTGTGTCCAGTTTGTGCTCTTCAGATTTACGTCCACTGTACCAGCCAGTGGCTTGCATCAGAGCATCTTTTCATATGCTATCAAGGGCCGAAACTGGGGGGCTGCTGCCACTAGGCAAACCATGTCACATTAGGTGAGGGATGCTTTTGCCCTAGTCTACGAGGTGTGCGGTCAAGCTTTGCCTCTAGGAGTTAGGCTCTATTCAATCAGGGGGTTGGATTCTTTAAGGCTTTGAAAAGAAGCGTCCACCTGCATCAAGTGTGTTTTATGGCAAGCTGGTCCTCCCCACACGTTTATCAGGCTCTATAGTTTCGATGACCATGCTACTCCGTACTCACTTGTCCTTGAGTCAACATCCCAAGGTCATGTCTGAGACCTCTCCAATATTTGTGCACACACACTACACAATCTTGAGGGGTCCAGACACGTTCCAGTGCGGCAACATTGGTATTCTCGTTACCGTCAGCGTTGATGAAACAGAACATTGAGTGTAGCTTTTCATAGGGAGTGTCCCGAGTTAATTGACTGTAACCCTGTTCCCTGAAAAAGTGGGAACAAGATGCTGTGCCTCATTGCCACACTGTGGGGCGTGTCTAGATGTCTCTTCAGACAAAGGTATAAGAAGGTGCATCTGTTTCATGTCTGTTTATAACCTCTCATGTGCAAGCATTCCAATTACGTCACTGACTGAGGTTACTTAAATTCTTGGCGTGGTTGACACACATCCTTCACAACCGGTCGAACAAAGTTCTCATCAGCGTTAATAAAAAACAGTATCTCATTCCTGCTTTTTCAGGGAACAGGGTTACAGATAAGTAGCAGGAGATGAACTTGTGTCACTCTTATGAAATATGAATAACAGTGGCTTTTCCCTTTTACATTTAAAATGTTAGTACAAAACAGCCTAATAACTGATTTAACTAGACAATTTCATCATGTAGCATTACATTATTGTTTTTGTCACCATCTTTGAAAAAAATTTCAAAACAAACAAAAGTTTTTTCCAGATGTGTTCATAAATTGGGTGGTAAAACAGAAGTGGCCAGGTCTTGTATGTACTGAGCATGTTATTTGCTGTAAACTAATGTACTTTTGTTTTTACCTCTAGAAATCACTTCACAAAGAGCCTCCAGTTAGACATAACAGCTGTTTACATCAGAGAGTAAGACCAAAGTTTACCTCTTACCCTTTCCATTGCATATGAATATGTGTATGCTTTCAATACTATATTGTTTATGTCAGTCAATTTTCAAGTGGCTGAGCACAGTTGGTGTTAGTCATGCTGAAAATCATGATTGATTTATTCTTTCATTCATCCATGTCCACCTGAAAAGATTTTGTTGTTCAGTCTTAATACTGATTCATATTTACTGAATCAATTTTTAATAACCATTCAGTCAACTTCAGTCCTGCACATATTTTTTCCCATTACGGAATGCTACCAATTCCAACCATTTCCGTTTGGGACTGAATCGATTGAATAAATAAGGTTTACCACAGATATTTTAGATGTTTCTACATTATGTTCCTTTTAATGAAGGTTTTATTGTGGCTGCAACAAGTTGTTTAAAACTCCAGAATTCATATCAGGGTTGGCAAAAATTATAATGTAAGAATTTCAAGTTCACAACTGTCCATTTGAACTGAAATTTAAATCACAAACCAGATGTTGAATTGCAATGAAATAAATTAAATATAAAATAGAATTTGAAATCATAGTCACACAAAGTGTGACAAAAAAACATTTTCATAACTTTATTGACAAAAGATGCTATTATTATATTTTCCCTAAAACATATTGTGTGATTTTATGAAAATATATCTCAAAACTAAATTTAATATTGTCAAAGCAATTAACACCCGTCACTTTGATTTTGCATATAGTAGCAAAACTAATGTCCACCACATTATTTTTAGATCTCTTCCTTAAAAAAAAAAATTACAAACATTTTAAAAAACATTTTTATTACAAATTACAAATAAAAAGGCATATTTTTTTATTCTATTAATATTAACTGTAATATTTACATTAAGAATTTTCCATTTAAAACTAGAATTTCCATTATAAAAATATAATGTGAATTATGAAAAATGACTTGATGATTATCATTGAATGTTTCTGCAAATAGCCAATATGTTTTTGGTCATTTATACTGACAGTAAACTGCATTTACAGCAGTTACAATAATTTCTTCAAATTTCAATCCATTTTAATTCTCTCTTCTTGAGTTCTAACTACAATTAAGCATCTGGTGAATTGCATATATGCATATATGAACAACAATAATTGAAGAGATGCAAAAATCAGCTAAATCCATCTGACGTCTTTCTTTAAAAAATGCATTTTTATCAGGCTCAGATGTATAGGCTTCTATGTAAGTACTGGTACTTCTGATTGGGCTGAGGCTGGTGTTTTAGCGAGTTTGAAGAAAAAGTATTTGATTGGGCGTATAATCAGTGTTGGGGAGTAACTAGTGACTGCTCTAAAATGAGACACCAATGTTTCAGGAGTTTGGGACACACAATAGGACACATGCTTATTAGATAACTGTTTTATTTCCTATTTGGGTTTATGCATAAATTTTATTTTTAAAGATTGTTTTTTTCCAAGGCATTGTTGGATGCTAGTGTTTTCTGTCATAACTATGCAAACATTTGATTTCAAACCCAGTATCATAGCTATTAATCTATTTGTTGTTATGATGTTATTTACGTTATGATCTTGTTATGACATATAGCGCAACAGCGCTCACGGTGACCCGAGTTCGATTCCCGTCTCGAGGTCCTTTCCCGATCCCACTCCCCTCTCTCCTCCCAACTCTTTCCTGTCATCTCTCTACTGTCCTATCACAATAAAAGGCATAAAAAGCCCAAAAAAATAAGTAAAAAAAAAAAACAAAAAAAAGTCTGAATCTGTGGTGGCTGTGCTTTAAATTTAATTATTACATAGCTCAGGCTCATTCGGGGCAACTTAAGTCATAATTTTTCTTGACGGAAGCTTTGTGTTTGGTTAGCTGATAAATTGTTAAATTGCTTAATTCAAGATAATGTGGACAATTTCTTAATTCTGTCATCCTGGTATCGTGAACTTGCTCTGTTGTTTCATACAAATACAGCTGCTGCCATTTTTTTTTTTTTTTGTACACTGTAATGGATTATAAAATAACTAACAAACTAGTACTACTACTTAATTGTTTATGTGGTAAAATGTTGTGTAAGAAAAGTGGTATGACTGCACTGTATCCCTAAAATGTCTAGTTTGAACTTGCCGTTTGCTAGCAACTGATTTCTTCATGGAAGTAATTAAAAGTAATAAGTTACATTACTTTAATAAAGTAATTGAAAAGTTACACTACTTATTACATTTTAAATCAAGTAACTTGTAATCTGTAACCTATTACATTTCCAAAGTAACCTTCCCAACACTGCGTATAATATGTGTCAAGAGCATTCAGTCAGTATTATTATCTCATTTTTGACCGAGATGGTTTTGCATCTGAACTCTTCAATTCAAGAACTGGGTTAGAATTTATGACTTAATTCTCAAAAGTGTATAACCCGGATTCATGTTTTGTCATCATCTTCCACATAACTGTATTTCATTTGACAGGCGCTTTCCTCTGTGTTTGACAGGAGCCGATGAGCGAACAGAACTTTGACGCATATGTGACCACGCTAACGGACATGTACACGAATCAAGATCACTATCAGAGTCCAGAGAACAAGGCCCTGCTAGAAAATATAAAACAAGCGGTACAAGGCATTCAAGTCTAGCATCTCAGAATGAAGGGGAAACTTTCCTAAAATGAAGAATTATGGGGGAAAGAAGACACTTCCAGAAAAAAAAAAGAAAAAAAAAAATCATAACAATCATATTGGATGCCTCATGCTTTGCTATTGTAGTTTATCAAACAGTGTTAAATTCATGTTCTTTTTTAAAAAGTGTTATGCTGACTAAACATGGTTTTTCTTTTGTTTTTGTTTTTTCTTGCCTTGCTTTAAAAAAAATATTGATCTGCAAAATAGTTTTTGAAAGTATTCACATTTTGTGCGTTTTCATATTGGCTAATGTAATGTGAATCATCCTTCTCGCTGCTCATTGATGCACCTTTTTAGTGTATATTTCTGAACAGTAATGCAACCACTACTGAACATTATTTGATGCTTGCTGAAAGAGTGTCATAAACTGGAAAAAGCTAGCCACTAAACATTTTTTAATCATCTGAAAGATGTTTTGTGCCATTTCTGAAATGGCAAGTGTTTCTTTTTTTTATCATTTAAGGAATAGTTTAGCCAAACTGAAAATTTGCTGAAAATGTACATGTTTGAGATGTAAATGAGTTTGTTTCTTCGTGTTAACAAATTTGGAGAAATGTAGCATTAATAGCATGTGTAGTTGTTCACAAAGAGATGCTCTGCAGTAAATGGGTGCTGTCAGAATGAGAGTCCAAACAGCTGATAAACACACCACAGTGATCCACATTTTTATCAGCTGTTTGGACACTCATTCTGATGGCAGTCATTCACCGCAGAGCATCCGCTGGTGAGCAAGCGATGGAATGACACGTTTCTCCAAATCAGTTCTGGTGAGAAAACAAACTTATCTACATCCTGGAAGGCCTGAAGGTGAGTACTTTTTCAGCAAATTATCATTTCTGGGTGAACTATACTTTTAATATCAGCTATCAGTGAAGAAAGATAAGGGGGGGAAAGGGTTGGTGTTGAAAACAAAGATCGTAGAAATGGCTTTGGCATGTGAATGTTTTATGGTAAACGTCATGACACCGAAAGCTAACGGCGGAGACCCTGTTAATGCTTCAAAATGCAAAAGCTTTGATTATCTTTGGCTTTGTCATTTAATCTGTATTAATGTATCGGCAATAGCGGCTCCAAACATCGCGTCTTGATTTGGTCTGTTCTTGAAATAACAGTAGCCGGAATGGAACTGTCTCAGCAATATATGACTTAACCATGTGTATAAAAAAAGAGATGCAATCTATGTGGTGGGTATATGCAATTTCATGTTTGTAAACAGTGGAAGCTACAGAATCTTTTTACTATATGTAAATGATTGATTTTTATATAAATCTTTTAATACAAATGTTTTAAAGGGACGGAAAGGTGGAAATTAGGTTTAGAGACGGACAATGCTCTATGAGTTTCATTTTGTTCCTGTATACAGTGCTGCGCAGGGACACGTTTGTTTCCATGCTCGGATGTTTGTACAGTATGGAAAATATAGCAGAAGGAATCTGTAAAGAATATAGACAATGAAAACGGGACCTACAGGGTTTTTGCCCCCCCACTTTTGTGCCAGAAGACTATTTGCACTTATCCCACCTTCGGTCGATGTGCAATCTCCAGGTGTCTCTGTGGCACGAGGAAGGCGTGATGACAGACGTTGAGCAATTTGAGGAGATCAGAGATTACAGGGATTTGAAATATTAATGAGGACAATATCTTTACGAGAAATATTGTGCATTTTTAAATAACAATGCTAGTTCGTTGAGTATGTTCTATATCATACAAAATAATCCCCAGCAGCACTTTATGTCTAATCACTGTACAAAATCATTAAAGAGTAGTCAATCGAAATAAAGCGTTTTAAGGACAAAAACAAAAAAACAAAAAAGCAAAACAAAACTCCCACTGCAATGGGATCGGTTGTTCGAGTCAGCGGTAGAGTTTGGGGGTGTTGCGGCATTACGTGCACCCCTAATTTCCATTGTACTATTAGCTGTAGCAACCTTGTTAATACCTTATTGAGAGCTAATGCAAAGGTGCTTGTATTTCACTGGATATCATCCATTGTACTAATCAGTCCTTTTTTAGGGCTCCATCATTCATGCACAGCATCACATCTGCAGCTTTTTGCTAATATAGTAATGCTTTCGATAGAGAAATAGCTAGTATCAGTTTTTGAATTGATTATTGTCATGGTACAATGGAAATGGGAATTTAAGCACAAACATGCTGCTCATTTACTGTCGGTGCATAATACTTTTTTTTTTTTTTTTTTTACATATACGTGACTAATTACTCAAGGTAAGATGAAAGAAGTCACATATTCGATTGCCGATTTTTCATATGAATTATTGTGAATTCATGAGTTTAATTATCTGAAATTCTTCATTTCAAGGTTAATTTGTTTAATCATCAATGAAGACGGGATTTTGTATAAACTATCGTGCTCTCTGTGGAACTGGAGTTTGATTTATTTTTGTACGATTCAGCATGAATTTGTTTTAATTTTACTATAAATGTGTGAGATCACAAGTTACAGTGATTTTCATTTTTAAATTGTGAAATTTGTACAATATTTGTCATGCTGGATGTTGACACATCGTACTCTGAATAAAGAAAATGGTGTTGCCACACACTTGACTAGACATCTTCTGTGACTGCAAAATAAACTGATCAGGCATAACATTATGACCACCATCCTAATATTGTGTTGGTTCCCCTTTTGCTGCCAAACAGTCCTGACCCATTGAGGCATGGACTCTACTAAACCCCTGAAGGTGTGCTGTGGTATCTGGCACCAAGATATTAACAGCAGATCCTTTAAGTCCTGTAAGATGCGAGGTGGGGCCTGCATGGATCGATCTTGTTCAACACATCTCATAGACACTCGATTGGATTGAGATCTGGGGAATTTGGAGGCCAAATCAACACCTCAAACCATTTTTGCTTTGTGAAAGGGCACATTATCCTGCTGAAAGAGGCCACAGCCAGCAGGAAATACAGTTTTTATGAAAGGGTGTACATGGTCTGGAACAATGCTTAGGTAGGTGGTACATGTCAAAGTAACAGTCACATGGATGGCAGGACCCAAGGTTTCCCAGCAGAACATTACCCAAAGCATCACACTGCCTCCACCGGCTTGCTTTCTTCCCATAGTGCATCCTGGTGCCATGTCTTCCCCAGGTAAGTGAGGCACACGGACCCAGTCATCCACGTGATGTAAAAAAAAAAAACATGATTCATCAGACCAGGCCACCTTCTTCCATTGCTCTGTGGTCCAGTTCTGATGGTCATGTGCCCACTGTTGGAACTTTCGGCGGTGGACAGGGGTCAGTATGGGCACCTTGACTGGTCTTGACCCAGTCATCTAGTCATCACAATTTGGCCCTTGTCAAACTTGCTCAAATTAAATCTGATATAACATGTATTTATTTATTTATTTATTTATTTACTAATTCACGAGTTCACCCTCACATCTAATCTAGTTGAGTAAACAGTAAGCATATTTTGGCGTGCTGTCCTGGGGGAGGGCTCCGAGCCCGGAATATGGCCCGAACACAGAGAACTGCCCCCATCCCAAGTATAGGATGAGGATAGATTAAGAGTGAGGAGTTGGGGTGGAGGGGGGATGCCGAAAAAACAGTCGAATGATGGAGGTAAGTCGGCTGTGTGCTTATATATGACTTGTGCTAGCTAGACGAGTTGCACCTGTGCCAAATTAGTTGATTATCTGATCATGCTCCTCCCGAACTTTGTTATCAAACATCATTTCACGAGTTCACCCTCACATTTAATCTGGTTGAGTAAACAGTAAGCATATTTTGGCGTGCTGTCCTGGGGGAGGGCTCCGAGCCCGGAATATGGCCCGAACACAGAGAACTCCCCCAAAAGAAGCTTAAAGGCCTGAGACAGCAGCCAGACTTGTTAGTTGCCCCCCAAAATATGCATGCTGAGTAGAAATTTGAGGGGCCGGGGGGGGGGGGTGGGGGGTGTCTTGGGGCAGAGCGACTTGGAGAGCCCTTGCACTGTCTGACGGGAGCTGCGACTCGAGGTGTCAGACTGGCGAGCCCTACATGTCGCTAAAGGAGGAGCATGATGGCAGATATCAAATGAGGGGCTCTCGCTGCTTCCGAAGGGAGCTGCGGCTCTGCTGCACCGGAAGGGCGAGTCCCTCTTGCAGCCGGAGACGAGGAACGTTTTGATGCGTCGGACGAGGGCTCCCGCTACGACCGAAGGGAGCCTGCAGCTCTGCTGCACCGGGAGGGAGGGCCCCGTCCGCTGCCGAGTACGCAGCGTAACTCAATTGGCAGACGGAGGGCCCACACTGCGACCGAAGGGAGCTGTGGCTCTGCTGCACCGGAAGGGGAAGCCCCGTCCGACGCTAGATAGGCAAGAATATTTAAGTCGATAGATGGAGGAACTCTCGTTGCTTCCGAAGGGAGCTGCGGCTCTGCTGCACCGGGAGGGAGAGTCCCCCTTGCGATGACGTATCGGGTGGAGGGCCCCCACTGCGACCGAAGGGAGCCACGGCTCTGCTGCACCGGGAGGAAGAGCCCCGTCTGCCGCCAAGTACGCAGCGTAACTTCAGACGGCAGATGGAGGGCTCACACTGTGACCGAAGGGAACCGTGGCCCTGCTGCACCGGAAGGGGGAGCCCGGTCCGATGCTGGATGAGCCAAAAAGATTCGGAACGAGTGGTGGAGGGACTCTCGTTGCTTCCGAAGGGAGCTTCGGCTCTGCTGCACCGGAAGAGAGAGTCCCCCTTGCGACGATGTATCGGGCGTGGAGCCCCCACTGCAATCGAAGGGAGCCGTAGCTCTGCTGCACCGGGAGGGAGAGCCCCGTCCGCCACTGAGCACGCAGCGCAACTCAAATGATAGACGGAGGGCCCACACTGCGACCGAAGGGAGCCACGGCTCTGCTGCACCGGGAGGGGAAGCCCCATTAAATGCTGAATAGGTGAGAAGATTTAAGACGACTGGTGGAGGGACTCTCGCTGCTTCCGAAGGGAGCTGCGGCTCTGCTGCACCGGAAGGGAGAGTTCCTCTTGCGACAATGTATCGGATGGAGGGCTCCCGCTGCGACCGAAGGGAGCCGCGGCTCTGCTGCACCGGGAAGGAGAGTCCCATCTGCCGCGGAGTACGCAGCGTAACTCCAACAGACGGGGGACTCATGTTGCAACCGAAGGGAGCCGCGGCTCTGCTGCACCGGTAGGGGGAGCCCCGTCCGATGTTGAATAAGTAAAGAAATTCAAAGCGAGTGATGGAGGGACTCTCACTGCATCCGAAGGGAGCTGCGGCTCTGCTGCACCGGAAGGGAGAGTCCCCCTTGCGGCTGAATACGAAGCGTGGTTTGATGCCTCGGATGGAGGGCTCTCACTGCAACCGAAGGGAGCTTCGGCTCTGCTGCACCGGAAGAGAGAGTCCCCCTTGCGACGATGTATCGGGCGTGGAGCCCCCACTGCAATCGAAGGGAGCCGTAGCTCTGCTGCACCGGGAGGGAGAGCCCCGTCCGCCACTGAGCACGCAGCGCAACTCAAATGATAGACGGAGGGCCCACACTGCGACCGAAGGGAGCCACGGCTCTGCTGCACCGGGAGGGGAAGCCCCATTAAATGCTGAATAGGTGAGAAGATTTAAGACGACTGGTGGAGGGACTCCCGCTGCGACCGAAGGGAGCCGCGGCTCTGCTGCACCGGGAAGGAGAGTCCCATCTGCCGCGGAGTACGCAGCGTAACTCCAACAGACGGGGGACTCATGTTGCAACCGAAGGGAGCCGCGGCTCTGCTGCACCGGTAGGGGGAGCCCCGTCCGATGTTGAATAAGTAAAGAAATTCAAAGCGAGTGATGGAGGGACTCTCACTGCATCCGAAGGGAGCTGCGGCTCTGCTGCACCGGAAGGGAGAGTCCCCCTTGCGGCTGAATACGAAGCGTGGTTTGATGCCTCGGATGGAGGGCTCTCACTGCAACCGAAGGGGGCCTGCGGCTCTGCTGCACCGGGAGGGAGAGCCCCATCCGACGCAGAGTACGCAGCGTAACTCGAGACAAAGGACGGAGGGCTCACACTGCGACCGAAGGGAGCCGTGGTCCTGCTGCACCGGAAGGGAGAGCCCTGTCCGTTGCTGGATGTGCACATGAGATTTGAAACGATGGCTGAAGGGCTGAAGGGTGACCAAAAAGGGGCTTTGACTGGCTGCATCGGAAAGGAAAGCCTTGACTGCTCAAGTAAGCGATGTTATTAAAAGCAGGGAACTTTTATCTGTTTATTTATTTATTTATTTATTTCTGATAAATGCTAGATGGGCTTCTTTTATGTTGTGGTGATTGGACCGGATGTAGCTTCTGAAAGCATCTGATGACCACTGACCGACCGCTTGTATTTGATGCTGTGAGAGATTTTTTTTTTTTTTTTGTGGGTAAGCCCGTTTGAGCAAGAATCAGTTTTAGATGTCTTCAAATTAGAAATATGTTGCACGTTGGTTAGAGTTATTGATGCAAAGAGGGTCAAGAAAGGATTTAGATTGAGCGTTCCTGAGTTGGAAGCAGGAAAAGGGAGCCTGATATTTTAAATTGAAAAGAAGGGTAAGAAAGAAGATAAGGAAGGACCATAACTGTTTGCGGAGGCAGCCTCACGCGTGGATTAGCTCCTGGCCATCGATAGGGAAAAGGAGCAGCAGGAGGGTAAGAGTAAGGTGGCAGATCTTGAGTGGCTAGCGAAGGCAGCCTCACACTTGCGTCTGCTACCAGAGGTAGAAGGGAAGGGGTGGGAAGGATAGGAGGTCGGAAAGTCGTGTCGGCGTGCAGTGTGAGGAGCAGCTGAGTCTGGGGAGCAGCCCAGGCTTGCTAATGGCTTGCTATGACTTGATAATCGAGGAGAGCTGAAACTTTATCTGGAAGAAAACAACGTTATTTTGAATGAAGTCGAGAGCTGTAAGGGAAGGGGAGCATGGGGCGCAATTGTCAGGGAAGGCAGTGGTTTGTGACATTCTGCAGTAAATGCTAAAATGCTTGAGTGGCCTGCAGTCTTGCCAACCCAGCAAATTTGTTGCTAGATTTAACAACTTCTCAGACCATCCTAGAAACTTTTTTTTTTGTTTTAATATGGTTATTAGTATTATTATAATATTTATTTATTTTATTTTTACTTATTTTATCATCATTATTATTATTATTATTATTATTTATTTATTTATTTATTTTTTGTGTTATACACATATTAATAATTGACAACATTTGCAACTTTTCATTAAAAACGTGAAAAAAAAAAAAAAAAAAAAAAAAAAAAAATAAAAAGACACTTTTCCTCTTAACCACACAAAATGAGTGTTGAAACAGCTGGCCAGCTGAGCAGCAGATCAGATGGTAAGAGGTGCTTAGCAGTAAGCTTATCACGTACAAATTAGTTTGCTAGTTGCACTTCAACAAAAACATTAATAGTAGCTTTATGATACACGTAAGTTGGGACTATGCACCTATGATTGTTAATTTTAGGTGCACTGTTGAACTTATTTTTCTCGAAAACCAATCTTTTTCCATCGTATCTGTCTGTGTACAACGTGTAATTAAAAACCCAGCTAAATGCTAGTGAAAATTAATACAGAACATTTGAGTAATTTCGTTTAGCGACTTCACCTACAAACACAAAAATCATTTGCAACACGGCCTGCATCGCGCTAGCGACTGCTGCGAGAGCTGTAGGCCTGACTGCATGCGGCGCTGCGGCCGGAAGACCCGCGGTGAAAAGTTGAGCCGAAGCGGGAAGCGAGTGAGGTTTTGCTGCGGTGAGAACTGGGACGCGACCCGAGCTCATTGATGCCTGCCGCTGCGACCCAGCGCTCGAGGAGAACCGGGTCTTGTGCGGGACTATGGTGGTGTCAAACGAGGAGAGTTCGGGGCTTTGCTCGATCTGTTGGCCGTCTTGGTGGTTGGAGTGGATTTAGGAGTGAGGTTGGCTAATCTGCAAGATGAAAAAAAAATATCCCGGGTCCGTTTTGTTTGTCCTCTGCGAGAATGATTCTTCGAGATTAAACAGCGTATATAGTCCATTTTCCGTGCGGAGGATATATTGGCATGGTCGAATGATACGAGGATGCCGGGGAAGAAACTGGAAGTCTCGCCGGTGGAAGTGATGTTAAGCTTCGGCGTTGTGGTGAACGTGTGGCTAACCGAGCGGAGCGACGGTCGCGATGAAGCGTGGAGCTCGACGGCAGTTGCGACAGGGGATCTCGTGTAACATTACTGGTCTCGTCGTTGTGCGGAAACGTAAGTCTGTAATATAATGGCGAAAGGAGCAAAACCGAATGCCAAAAAAAAAAAAAAAAACAGTCGAATGATGGAGGTAAGTCGGCTGTGTGCTTATATATGACTTGTGCTAGCTAGACGAGTTGCACCTGTGCCAAATTAGTTGATTATCTGATCATGCTCCTCCCGAACTTTGTTATCAAACATCATTTAAATAACTGAAATTGTGATGTTAACATAATTCTGAAAAGGTCTGGTATATTTTGGTATCTGATAAATTGACCTATGTCTTGTAAACACAAAGTACAAACCTTACAAAACATGATGCACATGAAAACCAGGACAATCAGAGGAAACAACAAATTTTATTAAATTCTGAGGTTCAAGTGAGGTTAATTTGGAAATAATCACCCGGTTCTGTCAATGTGAACACCAAAAAAAAAAAAAAAAGAATAGAGATAATAAAAGTGAACAGTAGAACACCATGCGGCCTCCGTGCATACTCTGATTACCTGAGGTAGAAATTTAACACATTTGCAACGAGGATGCCGGTTTCTATCCCTAGTCATGCTCCATTTTTATCATACCTGGGTAAACCTGCCTTGCCCTTTATGATATGGTGAAAATTTTTGAACATTTCCTTGCAGTAAGAAATGCTTCTGTAGATAGTTGGACTGATGCTAGACACTGAGCAATCCTCTTACACTGCAGTGGGATGGAAGTACAGAGACCTTTTTACATTGTGCCTAATACTGGGACAACCAGCACTTGAGTTACATTTTGTCCCTGAAGTCAACATTGTGGCTTGTCATCATGTTTTCCGACAAAGACCGCAAAGTACTGACCAAGGCATTATGTAATACATCTTGTTGCACCATGTGCATTTGTTGAAATGGAGGACAAAATGATCAGAGACCAATTAAAAGAACACAACACCTTTGTCAAATGAGAGACAGACTTTTTGAGGGGGGCCTTACAAAAGAGTCTTGACTTTGGCATGTCAGTTTGAATCAGCAGTACAAAACACATCTATCCTCTATAATAACTAACAGCTTGTGTTTAGGTGTTGCAATCTCAAATGATTCAGTCCGGTACTTGTCTTGAGTGTTTCGTCTGGTTTCGTTTGGCCTTCACTTAGTTTCATTTGGATTACGTTTAACTTTCGTCTAGTTTTGATTAGCTTTTGTTTAGTTCGTTTATTTTTTGTTTGGCTTTCGTTTAGTTTTGTTTGGCTTTTTGTGTAGTTTTTGTTTAGCTTTTGTTTGGTTTTTGTTTAGTTTTGTTTGCTTTTGCTCTGTTTCAAGACACTTAGTGTGCACCCTTATCATCAACATGGATTATAACTAATAGCTTGTGTTTCAATGTCAAATGATTCAGTCCAGTACTTGTCTTGAGTGTGCTTCGTCTGGTTTCATTTGGCTTTGTTTAGCTTTCATTTTGTTTCATTTGCCTTTTGTTTAGTTTTGTTTGGCTTTCGTTTAGCTTCCTTTTAGCTTTCGTTTAGTTTTGTTTGGCTTTCGTTTACTTCCATTTGACTTTTGTTTATTTTCGTTTAGTTTAGTGTTGTTTGCTTTCACTCTGTTTCATTTGGCTTTTGTTTAGTTTTGTTTGGCTTTTGTTCAGCTTCCGTTTAGCTTTCGTGTAGTTTTTTTGCCTTTTGTTTAGTTTTGTTTGGCTTTCGTTTAGTTTCCTTTGGCATTTTGAAAAATGCTCATGCTGCTATTTTCATACAATCAAAGTGGATGGGCATACACCAGCACGACTCAAAACAGGCAAAGCTTTTATCTGATGTGTGACTGTATTTGTCACAAGGATTTATTTTGTGTGGTCTCTTTTATCGCTTGGACGCATTTAATGACAGGCAAGTTGTTGATCCTGAATCTTATCTTAGATTAACGACTGACATTGATCTAGTTAAATTGTATCAGTGGTTTCTATAATTTTTTATATTACAAGTAATACACATTTTGTATAATTTCTACTCCAGCTTCCAGTTTTTTATTATTTTTAAACTACTGAGTAGGGATAAATCTGCTGTTCTCCTACCCATAGTAATGCGCCACTTAAATATATTCATAACTGCAAAACCTAATTTGTGGTATAATTCCATAATAGCCCTTGGTTACACACACACACACACACACACACACACACACAAATGTGCTTCATGCAACCGATATTAGCCTAACTGATCTCTGTTTATATCACTGAATCATTATTTTTCTGTTTATCCCCATAAAGGTGCATTAAAACAATAATTTGTAAACAATGTATTGTAAAAAGCATCGGGGTGCTCTTGCGAGGTGAAAACCTGTCTCACCACAACGGAATATGAGGGTGAAATTAGCATAGAAGATGCCACCACTGCGTTTACATTACATTGCCTCCACTGTTGATTTGCTGAGGTCCAAGCTGCTGAGTCACATACAGTACAGCAGGAGTAAGGCGAGATGACTGACAAGACTATAGGTGTGTTTGACTTCATGCGATGCTGCATTTGGGGGCAGAAATGAAAGTGAAAACATGAAGCCAGATACTTTCTGCTTCCCGTAGTGATGCTTGTGTGGTGTTTGTATATTTTATAACATATGAAGTTAATTAAATGCAATGTTTGTCAAATACGCAGATGTTTCAGAGACGTTTTCATGAAGCATCAGAAACACTTTTCATGTACCGTTTAATACAGCGCCATCTGTACAAGTTTAAAGATTAACATTAGCCTATACTATTTAAATACCAATAAAGTGGGTAAAAATATGTGAGCATAAGTGGAACTGAAGGTGTCAGAATAAACACGAAACACGTGTCATCTTTGTCATGTGGTGGATTTGGCCAATCGTGAAACAGCTGTGTCTTCATCAGAACTCCTGCAGCCACTCTGGAGAAGCAGCACTGGCTTAGTCAACCCTTCTGCTCTCGAATTGCTCTCGCAGTACTTTGATGTCATACGTCACATTGACGTGGAGTTAGCACTGTCTCAAGTCGGATATGCCATGGGTGAGGATTCGCTGGACAACAGAGCCTAGAATGCATACTCAGCACCACCGCTCCCTATACACTTTTGGTTCTTCTAAAATGGAAAGGTGCATCCTAACAGGTTAAGGCTAGAAAGGATACTACGTAGTGAACTACGGTCACCAGGGCTTATTTTTGTCATGCTGAACAACAGTAATGACTGTATTTGCATTATTGTAAGGGGTTATTGTACTTAAAAAAATGCTTGCCATCGATGTATCCCTTCTAGCCACAACCATCCTACCAAGCATGCATCCTTCCTTGTTCAGTCCTTCTGAGGCCTTCTAAATGCAAGACTGAGACCGTCTAGTAAGTGTGCATGGCTACATTACAGATGTTCCCCTCACCTTCACAGTATGAAAAAATTTATGAAATAAAATTACGAAATACAGTACGAAATAAAATTTTAGTAATAGTAACAGTAATAAAAGCTTTCTATTATTGCAATGCAATAAATCACAGCCATCTACAGTCTCGCAGTGGCTTCCTTTTTTTTTTTTACAAGTTTGAATGTGCAGTCATGAAGTAAGAGCTGTAACTATGCTGTTAACTAATCCTTAATGTTTTGAATTCAGTCTGTTCAACACCTCACACAAAGTATCTTCCCATAGCTCAAATGGTAGAGCATGAAACTAACAATGCCAAGTTCATGCCAGTAAAGCTAAGTAAATAAATGTGATGCAAATGCACATATTCTTTCCCATAAATTGTGAGTTAAAAACATATTTAGTTACTTTGTCAAAAAAAGCAGTGCAGATGTACAATAAGATTAATTATACTATGAACAGTGCTCACATTTGTGATTCAGAAATATAAAGCTTCTTACCAAAACAGTTGCATTTCATACTTTTAATTAATAAATATTTCTAAACAGATGTATTTACAATATTAAAAAAAAAACATGACAAGCTATACAGACTGCACATAATAAGCACTTTAGGTTACTATTAGGTTTGCACAAATGCAGACAAAGAAATCACATATTTTGATTTGACAGAACGTGTAAGTAATGGTTGTCTTAGATAAATTATTTTAATTCTCACATCATGACCAGATTTGAAAACATACTGCATTTGTGCAGTGTTTGTGTTGTGGTGTATGCTCTTTCAGTGTGTATACACATCTATGTTGAGGGATGCACAGCTGAGGGAGCGTTCAAGGGCTCAGTCTGTATGGGGCTGCTCAGAGCAATCTCCTGCAGCAGAACAGAATGTGTCTCTTTCCACTCCCTGAATTTACTTGCAGTGAGAGCGGAGTCAGCCAGTACCTGCTCCAAAGTCAGTAGATCTGCTTCTTTAGCCTAAATAAAACAGAAAGAATTATTATTTATTATTTATTATTTATTATAATCAGTGGTTATCAGTTGCAGTGCTGCAGTGTATTTATAGCAAATTATGGAGACAAAATTTCTGAAATTAGTCATTATTAAAATGACTAAAAAATATGCCTTATTCATCCAACTGTATTGGGTTTTGGAATTCACATTCTTCGCCACTCCTGTGTAAACTACAGCACACAAAGTTATTTATTTATTTAATATTGTGAGATGGCGGAGCGCAACATCGCAGTCTGAAGTACTGCAGCTGCTCTCTTAACCGATCTTACTCCTCTCTATCTGCTCAGTCCTGGTGATGTCAGTGCCCCGAACGATGTTATAACGTACTATTTCACACCCAGAGATGAAGGATTGGATGATGAAGTTACTAAAGAGGAGGAGTCCAATGACAGTCTGTTTTAAGCACAGCGGGCGAACAGAACGCTCGCTTTTACTACAAGGTAGGCTGCATTATTCGTGCTATCTATACATAAAATGGGTGATCAAAAGTTTGGAGACTATGCACATGATAAACAACAGAAAACAGACGTTAGTCTGCAGTATAGCGCTCCTGACTTGACAGACACCTCTCGTTAAACCCGTAAAGTGAAAGTAAAAGCCGTCTCACTTTAAAGCTGTTTTTCTCAAAATTCCATTCCTGAAAATCATCGCTATCAGCCAACTTAAGATAGCCATAACTTTCGTTACATTCAATCTATGAACAAAATAATATATTTTAACATATTTATTCTAATATATAACATATTTATTCTGATCACTCATTTATTTGTTTACTGTTTGTGTCTTTTCATATATTTATTCTACTAACTTGTTTATTTTTGTTATATGTGTCTTGTCACTTGTGATCCTGCCTGTGCAATGGAAGCTTTTGTCACCAATACAAATTCCTTGTGTGTGTAAGCACACCTGGCAATAAAGCTCTTTCTGATTCTGATTCTGATTCTATTTTGTTATTGAGAGGAAAGAGCAGCACATGTTTACATATTTATTTATGCCGCTCACAGCATCATGGGTGGCATCTGGAAGTTCGCCAACAGTTTACCACTACAAAGGTATTTAAAATTTCTTTTTTACCCATAAGCGAAAAAAAAAAAAAAGAAACTTTGTCAACATATCGCAATATCAGCCATGACATTGCTCTGTAACAGACGTTGCATGACATTGCTCTGTTATTGCATTTTTATTTTATTACAGCTCATTTAAATGTTAGATGTTAAATTCCCTCATCAATTACTCCATCAAATAATTGTGCAGTGCGTCGTTAAATGTGTCAGCAACTTCAGAATGGTCTGACAATTTTCTGCAATGTATGTCACAGTGGTCTCTCTCCTGTATTTTTATAGTTCTTGTTTAAATGAAGTTAGACTCCGCAGGAGGCTGTATGTTTTTCTTCCCATGGCATTTAGGAGTATGGGTACATGCTTAGCAAAATTTTTATTGTACTGTATCTTATGGGACATACACCAGCCACATAACTCCCTTTACAATTAAAAGCAATGACAACGATAACTCTCTTTAGGTAATCTTGCAGTTGTCTTCTGCTCCTCTGTGATAGCCAGAACAGCGGACTAGTGCAGCATGGCACAGTAGTATTGCAGTACTCAAGCCTTCTGGTTTTCTTAACCTGAATTTCTTCATTTCTGACCATTACCAGCCTCTTCCACAATGTATGTGTTCTACTCCCACCTACATCCACCATATTTGTGGATATTTGTGGTCACTGAAGCTAAGCAGGGTTGAGCCTGGTCAGTACCTGGAAGGGAGACCTCCTGGTCTATAACTAGGTTGCTGCTGGAAGAGGTGTTAGTGAGGCCAGCAGGGGGTGCTCACCCTGTGGTCTGTGTGGGCCACCAATAAGCTGGTGTGTGGTGGGCGTTCTGGCGCAATATGGCTGCTGTCGCATCATCCAGGTGGATGCTGCGCACTGGTGGTGGTTGAGGAGATTCCCCCTTCTATGTAAAGCGCTTTGAGTGCCCAGAAAAGCGCTATATAAATGTAAGGAAATTATTATTATTATTATTATTATTATCATTATTATATTTGTATGTGGCGTGTCGGCGTCAACAGTCGTGGGTGGGGCTTGTAAAATGTGACATCATCTTTTAAGGATTTTGTGATAGGCTTGCTCTGAGACACTGCTTATGATTTATGAGGATTAATAAAATCGGGGACCGGCTGGATTTTTATCATTATAGGGTGGTTTTGTACACACACTACCAACACACGTTTGTTCAAACAACATGTAAATGTGAATTTTGCATAATAGGTGCGCTTTAAATTAAAATTAGCTATGAGTTATGGAACTGCTCTTTTTATATTTTCACAAAATGAGGCTAATATATAATATATTATTAGTATATTACATCATATTGCGCGTATTATTACAAATAGCATAATAAATAACACATATTATAATATGCGTCGCACAAGAAAGTACACTTTTTTCCCCCAGCACCTGTGATAACTTTGTGTAAACTCTAAAGAATTAACAAAACAACACAATAGTCATGATATTCAGCCTGTTGTGTAAGTAACACAAATCCAAATAAGTTAGGTGGTATTGTCATTATTTAGCTGGTAGATACAGAAAGTCTAACACCCCTCAGGGGTATATTTTTTTTAGTCAGCAGTACTTAAGGGTGCACTTGGTTTTCATTACGTGGTAAATACCAGAGGCGGACAGTAGTGAAGTATTTTTACTGGTGTAAAAGTACTTTTCGAGTGTCTGTACTTTATCAGAGTGTTTTTCTTTAGAAAACTTTACTTCACAACATTCCAAAGCATAATATTGTATGTTTTACTGCACTATGTTTCATACTGAAGGGGCCCTATTATGCTTTTTAACAAAGTCTTGATTTTGTTTTGGGGGTGTTCTAGAACATGCTTTCATGCTTGGTGGTTCTAACAACATATTATTTTTCACATAATTTACATTATTACAATACCTTTCCCCCCAACCTGGCACAAATGGCTTGATTAGTTCCGGGTTTAATGAAAAAAAGGAAATGTGTTGTGATTGGTTAGCTATCTCACTGCGTTGCGATTGGCGAACAGCTTAGACAGTGTTTTACACCCCTTGTCAAAGCAGTTAGCGCAAGCTAGATGATTTTTTTTTCTTACAAAAATGCATCAGTTCACTACATGAGACTCCTTGGAGCCATGTGAGGCACGTTTTATTATGGATGGATGCACTTTATTAGATTTGTTTTGGACTGATGAAGAGAAACACCCGTCTATGCCGTTCAAAAGCTTGGGAGTGCCAGGATAATTTTTAATATAACTCTGATTGCATTCGTCTGAAAGAAGGAAGTCATATACACCTAGGATGCATGGAGGGTGAGTAAATAATATGCTACAGTAGTGTTGAGTCCTATCCTCAGCCTGCAAGATCACCAATACATGATATTATAGTCCTAATTTATTTAATTATTTTAAATACTTCATTTCATTGCCAGAACCCAGCTTCAGCACAAGGCCAAAAGCAGCCTAACATCATGAAACGTCCCTGCTGCATCTCTAAAGTTAGGCTAATTCCCCACCTCGTCCCTAACCACCCCCCAACCATTCGAATTTCCGTAGGTGGGATTCATTTTGATAATATTCTAATGGGCCACGTTGTGATCATTACATATGGAAAACAAACTCTTTAGTCCAAAGGAGCCGTTCGTTGTAGTTCTTGAAAAGGGATTTTTTTTAAAAACAGAATATCTCCTTTTGGAGTGGACTTTGAGATTTGCATCACACCACACACTGACTAAAATTCAAAAAAGTGAAAATGCATAATAGGACCCCTTTAAATATCATTTAATACTTAATTACATTAGAAATCAATTACTTTCTTACTTCTACTCAAGTAAAAGTAATTTAAAGATTTACTTGAGTACAAGAAAGTACTACAATTTTAACATTCTTAGGTATTAAACGTACAACAAACAACAGTTTATATTTATGAAATGTAGTGCAGTAAAAAGTATGACATTATGCTTTGGAATGTAGTGAAGTAAAGTTTTCTGAAGAAAAACACTCTGATAAACTGTAGATACTTTTTACGTTTACTTGAGTAAAGTAAAAATACCTCACTACTGTTCACCTCTGGTAAATAAATAAATACTGAGAGACAAAATTGTAAGAAGAAATGTTTTCATATGTTAGAAAAGGTTCATCTGAACGTCTAACCTTTAGAGTGCTGTTGAGGGTTCTGATGAGGTGTATCTTCTCATTGAGTGTGTTGTTTTTGCAACGCTTTATAAAGGAGGCTCGTAATTCCCATTTTGATGATGGTTTCCGCTCACCCGTTGGAGACAAACTTGCTCTTTTCAAATGTAAGTACAATCTTTCCATCTCATCATCATTTCCTTCCTGTCCATCTAGAACTATTAAAACAATTATTAACTTTTAACTTGTGTTTAAACCTAAGCAATCAGACTTTTTTAAAAACGGTTTTCATTAGTGATAGACCTATAACAAACATTGCTCCAAATTGATCAGCAATCATGTCACTGGCTGAGCAATGTAATTTCCTTGCATAAATCAGATGTTAAAATGATCCAACTTGCTTACTTTCAGGTCGGGTGTCATTTGAGGCCTGCTGCGTTTCTGGTTTCTCTGGCTCTGTTGATACTGCCATAGGTGCTGTGCTAGATGAACATTCAAGGGGGTCTTGAGATGGAACTGTGGCTTCACTGGATTGTGAGGTTTCCTTTATTGTGCTGCTCATTGTATGGACCAGAGCAGAACAGACCACTGTTTCCCCACCAGTAGGGGTTGCCTGGGAGACAAGATCTAGCCAAGACCGTCTATGCTTTGCCAGAGAAGAGACAGAGCTTTGGGAGTTCATTGTACTGACAGGGGAGGAGAGGGTTCCGGTGGCTTCACTTGGAACAGGTGAGGAATATGGAGGAGGAAGGCTTCCCTAAATGGGGAAGATACCGCAGAGTGAGGGAGGGATAATGACATACTCTAATATAATATATGTGACCCTGGACCACAAAACCAGTCTTAAGTCGCTGGGGTGTATTTGTAGCAATAGCCAAAAATACATTGTATGGGTCAAAATTATTGATTTTTCTTTTATGCCAAAAATCATTAGGAAACTACCTAAAGATCACGTTTCATTAAAATATTTTGTAAAATTCCTACTGTAAATATATTCAAACTTAATTTTTGATTAGTAATATGTATTAGTAAGAGCTTCATTTGGACAGCTTTAAAGGTGATTTTCTCAATATCTAGATTTTTTTGCACCCTCAGATTCCATATATTCAAATAGTTGTATTTCGGCAAAATATTGTCCTATCCTAACAAACCGTACATCAATGGAAAGCTTATTTATTCAGCTTTCAGATGATGTATAAAGCTCAGTTTCAAAAAATTGACCCTTATGACTGGTTTTGTGGGCTGGATCACATATGTGTGGTGCAGATGTCTACAACGTTTCAAACATGGTTCTTCTAGATCAAGGGACTTCAACTCAGTTTACCTCCAACCCTAATCAAACACCTGAACAAGCTAACCAAGACATTCAGAATGAATAGAAAGTTACAAGCAGAAGTTTGGAACTTAACTCTGCAGGAAAGTGGTTCCTGAGGGCCAGAAGTGAGAACCACTGCTCTGTATCATAGTGGCTTTGTTTTATAAAGCCCCCTTTTCATTCCCACAATAGTCATGACTTACACCATTAACCTCATTGACAGCTACCATATTCCATGAAATGACAGACCACTAGCAGAAATGACTAGACCAGTGTTTACTAAAAGTGTTCTCAAAATGATGTTGTGAGTCCTGAAAATTTACCACCTTTAATACACAACTGACAACAACATTCTGCTGCTGTGTGAATGCAGTTAGAAACTTGAGGTTCGCAAATAATGTATGGACTGGCCTTTGACATGTGGGCAAGGCCCCATATACTGTGCATGTGTGAACTTGCCTGGTGCACAGTTAATGATGGACCATTGACACTTGCTACAGTTTGGGTGTGGTCCTCAGAGTATGGCGGTGGAGGTGTGTCAGTAGACTCCTCATGATCACTGGCCTCACTGTAGCATTCTGTGCAACAGAAAGATAAAAGATGTAAAAAATAAATGTAAATAGGCAAATATTGTAAAAAAATATTTGTAACCTTAGTACACTAACTTACCAGCTGTATGACCCTCCGTGTGTTCATACTGAATAGATGCCAGACCAAGTTTATTCAGCCATCTGAAATCACAAAACATTAGAACATTACCAACAATTATACATAGGACTGTCACAATGAATATTTATACACTTGGTTACTGTCTAGCCCTATTCTTTATTAATGAAATTAATTTTTTTATTTAATTTTATGTCACGAGTACCCCATTGCGGTACTACTTGGAGGGAGAATAACAGAAATAGAGGAGGAGATGGGGAGGTGGAGGGATGCTGGGACTTGTGCAGTGAGACCTGCTTATATACGCTTGTAATGATGACTTTCTAACTGTTTTATGTTTGGAACTTGGTACATGGTAACCGCTTACAGCAGCTTTTATTTTTAATCAAAGATCAACAAGTATTAAATATCCACCAAAGAAACACACAATCACAAGAAAAAGTACAAACTAGAGTGAGAAGGGCATCAGAACATGAGTGCCTCAGTGACCCTGGGAGCTGTGTTGTCTGGAGCTTTAGCTTCTGATGTGGAGCTAATTGGATCCAGGTAAGAGGCCAGACAAAGAAAGAGAGAGGGATACGGGGGCCCTCTCCTGTATGTGAATGGGGCCCATTTGGGGAGACCCTAGACCCCTTCTTAGAGACCCTAGGTGGCTCTCTGGAAGGTCCTGTCAATTGAACACCATCCGGTGCTGAGTTGGATGAAATGGAAAAGGTTGATTGACAGACCTGGTAAACACATTTTGCAAGTGAATAGAGAACACGTTTGGCAGAGGACCCTCTCCAGTAAATATTTACCTTCCTCCTCTGGAGAAGCTATTTCTTCATCCCAAAAGAGGCTGGAGTGATGGAATTAGAGTGGGACCTGTCCAAAACCTCTATTGCGGAAGCAGCTGCTTTAAGCTGTTCCTGGAAGGTTAATGTTGCCTGAACCATACTAAATGTGGTCAGGCCATCTTTGGCAGACACACCTGTTTAACATGAGGGACAATGCATGGCGACTGGCAAACAGGTGTTTTGGTTCTCATATTTAAAAAAAGAGACTGAAGAGTGTGTTCTAATTATTAAGGGGTCACACTTCTCAGTCTACCCTACTTGTGAGGGCGTGTGCCAGAGTTCTAAAAAGAAGAATCCATCCAGTTGCAACAATGTGGATTTCATCTTGGACGTGGAACAGTGGACCAGCTTTTTAACCTAAAGGCATGGGAGTTTGCTTATCAACTCTATATGTGTTTTGTGGAGGTTTACGGCCATGTTCCCCAGGGTGTAATTGGTTCCCCAATTGCATTCTGACATTCAATTTATAAATCTGACTTTGCTAACTCATTTGCTGCTCATACTCTAGGTAATGTAGCCAAAGTTCCCCTTCATCCTCGCCACCACAAGCAGGTTGGACCATGAACATGGACTATGAAAAAAACTTTATGATTGGATTGTAGCAGGACTGATTTGTCTAATCTTTCATCTTTTTTTTGGCTTTTTTTATTCCCTTTATTATGACAGGATAGTGTAGAGCAGACAAGAAACAAAGTGGGAGAGAGATAGGAGAGGGACTGGGAAAGGTCCTCGAGCTGGGATGTTTGAAAGCTTAATCACAAGGCTATCGGTGCCAGCCTGTTTGTTCATCTTTACAATAAAATATGTAAAGCTGTTTCCCAAACCTTTGTATGGGGTACCAGAGCCATCTGTGCATGCCTGTTTCCTATACAACTGGTGCAAGAGCTGTGTCTGCCTTCCAAGGTGAAGAAGGAGCTGAGCCTATCTGCAAAGGTCTCAGTTTACCAGTTGATTTATGTTCCAACCCTTACATATGGTCATGAACTTTGGGTAATGACCGATAGCATGAGATAGTGGGTAGAGGTGACTGAAATTACTTTTCTCTACGGGCCATCTGGCCTAACCTTGAGAGACAAAGTGAAAAGCTCTGACATTGGAAGAGACTTGGAGCAGACCAACTTAGACCACATATTTGTAAGTCATCCACAAAAATTGCCAAATCTAGTAATTATGCATATTGTTGTTTTTTTTCCCCCTTAAAAAAGGAACTGACTGCATTAACCATTTCTTTCAACAGTTTATACAAACCACTACTATGACTACTGTAAATACAACAGAATGAGATGTCAAAGGGCTTACAATTTCATGTCTTCATTGCTGTCAGCCGCAAAGTAAAACATCATAACTTTGGGGTGGCAAGCTTTGATCGCACTGTGAGAAACAAAAAGAGTGTGAAGGATTGTTCAGCTGAAAAACATTCATAATCATCATAATGATGAGTTTGTTCCACTTAAAGGTCCTTGCATTTGGCAAACAAACAACTTTGTGGTTTGTAAAGACAGAATTAACAGAAATGAAAATCACACTTACTATTTTTTCTTACATTCCATTGCCCTGTCAATTACAAAATCAGTCAAATTTATAAAGCCTTCTGCTTTTTCAGCCTGGAAAACACACAAAAAAGCACAAAACAAAAGTTATAAGTTATACATATGATGTTGTGCTGACTTACATAAATGATATTCAATAATAGAGAAAACTTTAGCATGAAAAGAGGAAGACACATAAATGGAATTCTGATGACTCACCCCTTGGTTTGAGTACCAGTACAGAGAAGTTTTCTTTAGCACGAACCAATACTTTTTCCACTTAATACTCAGAAATCCCTTCCCATCTTTCTTCCTATAAAGCCAGCCCTGATGGTCCACTGGGTCCAGATCTTTCACTGAAACTCTCCTTCTGCTCATTCTTGGACTTCCTGGTAGAACAAATGTATGAACACCACAACAAAATAGAAATGATGACACAGGAAAAAATACTTTTGACTACATCTCGAGTGGTTTGCGCAATGTGATACAAACCTCCACAATTCTTCTTCTTTGACTTCGGTCTGAGGGATACCTGAAGAAATGGTACATACATGAAATATGCTGGTGTTTTCATGACCACACCATGTCTTGTTATTATGGTTTCACACTTGCAATGCAGACAAAAATAATTTCATATACAATAAATTCACAAGTATTACCGGATTGTACTCATCAGAAGCCATACGAGGAGCCAGAGAAATGGGAAAAGAGGCCTGGTAAGAGATCAAAGCAGACACAATCAAAGTGATTATTAGATGTCTGTTTCTTGTTTTAGGGTCTATTTTTATTACTAGTTATTGCAAATACAGTTATTGCAATTAACCCTGAACCTAATCCCTAATCCTGACCTCTCATATCCAGCAGTTTGCCATTCATATAGGATCACAGCAATAGCAAACGACAGTGATCAAATTATCCAGTCAATTCCTGATGGACAAAATTAAGTCCCTCCCCAAACTGTTTGCTAATTGGAGAAGCTGTTTCTCTCACACATACATTACAATAGGAAGGAAAAAGGCAAAAACAACTTCTGTTGCACACTAACTTTAACCTTAAGTTAAAGCTCAAGTAGTTACCTTATATTACTCAGTTCTACATGGGTAAGTACACTGTACAATGGGTGTGCACAGTGGCGGTTTTAGGCATGGGCGAACGGGGCAGCATTTTTTCATGACACGTGGGGGGCGGCACACGAACTTGGAGGAAAAAAAATCATCTGTGCCGCTAAGCGGTTTTCTATTGTCTATGATACCTGTGCCGCCCCTGCTGCTGAAGGAGCCGCACAGAAGCTGAGCGAGAGGAGAGGAGAGGAGAGGAGAGGAGAGGGGATGAGGGGGGGCGCAGAGTACAGTTCACCTCTCCCAAATGAAGCGGACAAGGAGGTGGGCTAAACTATGTCAGTGATACCTGACTTTATTACAAATAACGCACATTTCATTCAAAATATTACTTTGAAAAAAAAAGAGAAAAAAATGATAAACACAGACCAATAAGTTGCACTTTTTTTATTTATTTAATTGTGTGAAATTGCTAATAAAAATAGGTAATAAAAAACGATTATGATGTGGAGGTGAATTGGTTTAGTCTTGACTTCTGGTCGTGAGTGACAGCATTGGGGGATGGGAAATCTGTTGATTGTTGATTACAAAGTAAACACAGCGATAGAGAGAAAAAGGCCAAAGCTGACAGGTGCCCAATTTAGGAAAAAAAGAAAAGAAGATGAGGAGAAATGGGCAAAAGATAAAGGTATGCAACAATGTTCTCTCTGTATGATTAAGGTATTCATGTCATTATGTTAATTAGTGGTATAACCTTAACTCTTAGGTTTGTTTGCCTTCTTGCTTATGATGCTTGCTATGCTTACCTTGCTAAAAAAACACAATAAAAGCCTAATATACAAACCATCACAGAAATTCTAATGGTTTCTATTAAATAGCATTATGAACCATTAACTTTTTCCAGTGAAACAAAATTCCTTATTGTAGTGTGTTTTGGACACTTTTCCAATAGGATTTACCATCCCACCCACCAATAGAATCCATCATACACCAGCAGACACTGTTATACTTACCATTAAAACCAATACAATTCCCATTATAACCATTAAATCCATTACATTTTCTATTATTTTTGGGCAGGGTTCTATTGTTTTTTTCAGCAGTGTATACAACGTGAGATCTTTACAAGTAAATTTAACCACAAAATTATGCTTTGCAACAAAACTGTTGCAAGTACAGTTATTTTTTCCATTGTCTATGTTAATGTTGGCTATAGCCAATATATTTACAATATATTTACAGTATAATGTAAATATATTGGGGTTGGGGGCGCCGGGAGGAAGTCTTGCCCGGGGAGCAATTCAGTGTAGAACCGCCACTGGGTGTGCATTCTGTAAAATGAAGTGCAACTGGGCCAGTGCGAACATTTTTGAAATATACAGTATATTCAGAAAACACACTGCTCACAAAAAAAGAACAAGGGAGACACTTAAATCACACGTTAGATCTTGATGAATGAAATACTCAAGTTGAAAATCTTTAGTTATATACAGTACTCTGCAAAAGTCTTAGGTCACTAGTATTTTCATCAGCTAAAAAATGGTTTAAAGTCAGTTAAAGTCGGTCTTTTGCTGTAGTGTGTCAGTAGGAAATATCAGATTACATTTCCAAACATTCATTTTGCCATTAATCGTAATAATCCAGTGAGATTTTTGTTTGCACAAGGAGTCTGACAACAGCGAGTGCTCTGCACAGAGATCTGATCTCACCATCATCCAGTCTGTCTGGAATGACATGAAGACACAGAACAAACTCAGACAGACTAAATCCAGAAGAACTGTGACAAAGTCTCCAGGATGCTTCAAGAAACCTACCTGCAAAGCTGCAGCACTGTTAAAAGTTTTAGGCACTTGTGTAAAAATGCTGTAAAATGAGGATGCTGTCATAGACAGATTTTCTTTATCAATTACCTTCTATTAATTAAATGAAATCAACATTTGGTGTGATCATTCTTTGTGTTTACAGCGGCTTTTGCCCTAGGTGCACTTGCGCAAAATTTTTCAGGTAGCTTTGCAGGTAGGTCTCTTGAAGCATCTTGGAGACGTTGCCACAGTTCTCCTGGATTTACTCTGTTTCAGTTTGTTCTGTGTCTTCATGTCATTCCAGAGACAGACTGGATGATGGTGAGATCAGATCTCAGTGTGGAGCACTGGCTGTTGTCAGACTCTTTGTGCAAACAAAAATCTCACTAGATTATTACAATTAATGGCAAACAGAATGCTTGGAAATGTAAACTGATGTTTCCTACCGACAAACTACAGCAAAAGGAAAAAAACTTACTTTAAACCATTTTTTAGCTGGTGAAAATACTAGTGGCCTAAAACTTTTGCACAGTACTGTACATTGCGTAATTTGTTGAGAATGAAATTATGTGACAGTGGTTAATGGAAACCAAAATCATCAGGCATGCTCCTGATGAAATGATCTGGATAGTGTACTGTGGGATCTCCTGCCAGACCTGGATCAGGGCATCAGTGAGCTCCTGGACTTGGTCTGTGGTGCTACGTGCCGTCTTTGCATGCTCAAATACAACCCAGATAACATCCCAGAGCATAGGCGGAGTTTAGGGGGGGCTGAGGGGGGCACTGCCCCCCCAGATGAAAGCCAATCATGATTTTGTCTGAGCAATTTTTTATTATTTATTTTATTTTATTTTTTATTTATATTATCTTATTATTTTAGTGGATAGAATAAGTACGTTTTGGGTAAATTAATTTCAATTTAAGCTCCATATCCTCGCGAGTCGCAACTTGTCTTGATAGAGAGGACTCTCTTTCGGTTATTTTCCCGCTTTTGCAAGTTAACTGTTTGGCTACATCAGAAACAAGTTTCTCAGTTATGATGAAAGTAGGAAACTGGTTCCAAACTTCAATGGCACATATCTTAAATTTCCCTCGTTTCACTCGCTTTCCTTCGTTTTTAAATAGCTTGTAAATGCGCAGTGCACATTTTACTTTCACTTTTAAATTAGCGGCAATTCGGCGTCAATTGCTTGAATCCCATTCAAGCACAACAAAATACAACGTAAGGCTATGTTCACACTTGGCGTCTTTTTTGACAAGAAAAAGTTGACAGCGGCGCTTTGTGGCAGCGCGTCGGTTTTTGAAGTTAACGGGGAGGAGAATGTCGGTTCACAACAGGGGCGGATTGGCCATCTGGCAATTCTGGCAAATGCCAGAAGGGCCGGACCATTTTTTAAATGTGGGCCGGTCAGTTTTTTTTTTTTTTTTTTTTTTTTTTTTTTTTTTAATATGTATTGTTTTTACATGCAGGCAGCTTTTATCTCTTGCAAGATGTGAAAATTATGATGATGATAATGATGATAATAATAATAATAATAATAATAATAATAATAATAATAATAATAATAATAAACCAGCCGGCGACGGTTATTACGTAATCAAAATCTGGCAAGAATGTCAAACAGTAAGTGCAACACAAGCTAATTGTCAGAGATGGACCGTAAAAAAAGGAAAGGCGGTGCCGAAAAGCTCCGAGAAAGCAAAAAAGGGCTGTAAAATCAGACGCTGCCAAATGCATAAAATTAACTGAAATATTCTCGAAAGGTTTAAATTCGGCTGCTGCATCGGAGGACAGTAGCGCGGTAGAGGAGGTAAGAAGAAAACAGAAAATATACTTCTAAGTCATTATACTAAAATATACTAAGTAATTTTCACGCCATTCACGCTACTTCTGACAGTTTTTGACAGTAACCTACACTGTGTTTAACAGTTGTAAGCTTAGCGTAGAACTCCCGTACATTTTAAAATGTCATTATCAGCAGATAACGTGGGATTTAGGGTATACAGACTGCTGTATGCTACTAGCAATATAGTCTAACATGCAAAAGAACCTATAGCTATAGCCATAGTACTGTAGGCATTTGTAGTGAACTCTGAATACATAGCTAGTCTTTAAAGTAAAACATTAAATACATGCATAGTTTACAGTATGTAATTAATCCTTAGGTAGGGTGGAACATAGACTTCTACTACAGGCAATAGTGTAATATATCTATGCAATAGTTAGACAATGTAAAATGAGACATTGGCTTGCTTATGTTCTCCCTTGACTGAATCGTGTGTTCATCTGTTCAAAACTAGAATGTTTCTGGACCCAGTGCAGATAGCTCAGCTGCTGCAGCAGAGTCAAGCATCATGGAGGCAGGAAGACAGCAATGAGAGAGACACACCATGACACAAATGCTGACAGTTTCTTAATACTGTGTATAGAAAACTGATATAGAAACCAGTTAGGGGTTGCCAGTGGGGGACTAGTTCACCACAGATGTCCGGTCAGAGACAATGAGATGCAATCAATCCAGAATTCTTTTGATTCTTTATTCTTTCCACAAAGTTTCCAACAAGTACTGAGCATGCAAGTGCTAACAATCACTTTGGGGTATCCATGTGGGTTGGTGTGTATGTGTGGTCTACAACAAATTAGAATAAACAAATTAAGGAATCAGAAAAACTTATACAAATAAAGATACTAAAACACTTCCATGTACAATCAACATGAGTATGAGATCACTGGCTGATTGCCAGAAACACTTCAAAATAAAAGCTCATGTGAGCCTTTTTAACACTGTGGCTCTAATTAACGATAAATTAACCCTAATGATAGGAGTAACCTGTGAATGTGTATCACTGATACACATTCACAGGTTACTCCTATCATAAGTAATAGCAGACAAACGGCATAAACAGACAGCACACGGACTCTACAAGATTCACAGATTATTTTTTTAGTTTTTACTGTATGTATAAATTTGTTATAAATGGGTTGTTTTTGTTCCAGTCACATACATTAAATGTTTAAATATCTATTACATGTGGTACTGCTTATATTATTTCACCATCTGTACACCAATATAAGTAGTGAATGTGCGTGTCCGTGGGTGGGGCTGTGTCGGTGTGGTAATATGGGCCGTTGTGGCTACAGTGCCAGGGCTGAATTTTTGTCCCAGTCCGCCCCTGGTTCACAACAATAAAATAAAAATCGATCAACCGGCACCGTCTCCATTTTTCTTGTTGTTTTTGTTATAGAAATTGGATGACAAGTAAAATTGGATGACAAGTAATTTCTTACTGCTAAATTCTGAAAAAACAGAGGTGTTAATTATCGGACCTAAAACCTCAGCGTGTGTAATAATGTAACGAAGACGCAGAGGTGGAATCCAAAAGCGGATGTTTATTAAAACAACAGCAAACATACACAATGAACCGTAATCCAAGCAGGCAGTGAGTAAAAGCAGGCAGTGGGTCAGATAACGAGAGAAACAGTCCAGTATAACAAACGTAACAATGGGGGTAATCCAGAGAGCGATGGTCAGAGGCAGAAATAGGTCAAACCTTGTAATCAGTCCACACAAGCAAACAATCCAAACAGGGGTGATCCGTAAACTCAGAAATCCATAAACAAAGCAAAACAGCAACAGGTAATCCAACAGAGTAAAGTTTACAACGCTCGGTAAGGCAGGTTTAACTGGCAATACTTCGCAACATGCAAGCACATGGTGAGTCCTTATATACTGCCAAACAGGAAGTGACAGTAGAAGCAGCAGAGGGAGCATGCAGGCAGTACTGGGGTGAGGGCTCCCTCTGCTGGCTTGGCGTTACAGAATCCCCCTAGGAGCGACTCCTGGCGCTCAAACAACAGTCCAGGTGGGTGGGGGAACAGAGGCAAAACAGGGGGTGGGACGGAGGGCCAGGTCCATGTAGAGCAGGTGGGTCTGGATCGTGGAGCAGGGACAGACAGTGAAGCACAGGAGGACCTGGACCATGGAGCAGTGGCAGACAGTGAAGCACTGGAGGACCTGGGCCGTGGGGCTGTGGCAGACAGTAGAACCCTGGAGGTCCTGGGCCGTGGTGCAGTGGCAGACAGTGAAGCACTGGAGGACCTGGGCCGTGGGGCTGTGGCAGACAGTAGAACCCTGGAGGTCCTGGGCCGTGGTGCTGTGGCAGACAGTGGAAACCTGGAGGACCTGGGCCGTGGAGCGACAGCAGACCGTGAAATACTGACGTGCCTGGGCCGCAGAGCAATGACAGACAGTGGAACACTGGAGGTCCTGGGCCGTGGAGCAGTAGCAGACCGTGAAGTACTGGAAGGCCAGGGCCGTGGAACAATGGCAGAGTAGGGAACCATGGTGGGGCAGGCAGAGCAGGTAGGGCTGGGAGCCATGGCGACGCAGGCAGAGCAGACAGAACAGGGGGCCATAGCGAGGCAGGCAGAGCAGGCAGAGTAAGGAGCCGTGGCAAGGCAGGCAGAGCAAGGAGCCATGGCGAGGCAGGTAGAGCAGGCAGAGCAGGAAGCCATGGCGAGGCAGGCAGAGCAGGCGTAACAGGGAGCCATTGCAGGGCAGGCAAAGCGGTGTGCACATGAATGATTTCTTTGGCCTTCTTGATAGCGACATGGCGGGCAGAGAGTTCATGATAGGACGCCGCTCCCATAGGAGGATCTACAGCTAGCGCTGACACCTCTGGGGGCATGGGCGCGGATGCTTGGGCAGAAGAGGCCTCTGACGTAGACTCGTGGACAGACGAGGCAGTGAGTTCATTAATGGACGCCACCTCCTTAGGAGGTTCTACAGCGCATGCTGACACCTCAGGAGGTATTGGCGCAAACTCTTGGACAAGAGAGGCTTCTGGTATAGACTCGTGGATAGACGAGGCCTTGGGAGCAGACTCGTGGATAGACAAGGCTTCTTGAGCAGACTCGTGGACAGATGAAGCTTCGGGAGTAGACTCGTGGGCAGACGAAGCTTCTGGAGCAGACTCGTGGACAGACGAAGCTTCTGAAGCGGTCTCGTAGACAGACGAAGCTTCTGGAGCGGTTTCGTAGACAGGCGAGGCCTCCGGGGCAGACTCGTGGACCGGTGAGGCCTCGGGAGCAGACTTTTGGACAGAAGAGGCCTCTGGAGCACAGTATGCTGCCCACATACTGAGGATGGCTACGGCCATTACAGGCAGCACAGTAGCTAGTGGGGTGTCTGTTGACCTTGTGGGTGCTGATGTTATGGGCTTGTGGCTTGTGAATGTGGGCTCTGCGTGGCTTGGTAGCGTGGGCTCTGCGTGGCTTGGGAGCGTGGGCTCTGCGTGGCTTGGGAGCGTGGGCTCTGCGTGGCTTGGGAGCGTGGGCTCCGCGTGGCTTGGGAGCGTGGGCTCCGCGTGGCTTGGGAGCGTGGGCTCTGCGTGGCTTGGGAGCGTGGGCTCTGCGTGGCTTGGGAGCGTGGGCTCTGCGTGGCTTGGGTCAGAAATGTTATAGGGGACCAGATGAGGATTTGGTAGGATAATAGCTTTTTGCCTTGAGTTAGGGAGGCCTGCCGTGGCCGGACTTGACTCAGGGAGGCCTGCCGTGGCCGGACTTGACTCAGGGAGGCCTGCCGTGGCCGGACTTGACTTGGGAAGAACAGCGGTGACTTGACCTGGCTCGTGCAGTCCAACTGTGACTTGACTTGGTTCAGGGACAATAGCAGCAACTTGACTTGGCTCATGAAGAACAACCGTGGCGTGGCTTAGCTCAGGGAAGACAGCAGCAATTTGACTTGGCTTGTGAAGATCTGCTGTAACCTGAACAACATGGCTTGACTCAGGAACAACATGGCTTGACTCAGGAACAACATGGCTTGACTCAGGGGAACAGCTGGGGAACAGCTGCCCTTGGCTTGACTCGTGGGGAACAGCTGTGACTTGGCTTGGGGAACAGCTGTGACTTGGTGGGGAACAGCTGTGACTTGCTTGCTTGACTTGGCTTGACTCGTGGGGAACAGCTGTGACTTGGCTTGACTCGTGGGGAACAGCTGTGACTTGGCTTGACTCGTGGGGAACAGCTGTGACTTGGCTTGACTGGGGAACAGCGTGGGGAACAGCTGTGACTTGGCTTGATTTATGGGGAACAACGGCTGTCCTTGTGCTTGACTCATGGAGAACAACAGCTGTAACTGGCTTGATTCATGGAGAACAGTAGCTTTGGCTTGACTTGACTCTGTTGCTTGACTTGACTCTGTTGCTTGACTTGACTCTGTTGCTTGACTTGACTCTGTTGCTTGACTTGACTCTGTTGCTTGACTTGACTCTGTTGCTTGACTTGACTCTGTTGCTTGACTTGACTCTGTTGCTTGACTTGACTCTGTTGCTTGGCCGGACTCTGAAGCTTGGCCGGACTCTGAAGCTTGGCCGGACTCTGAGGCTTGGCCGGACTCTGAAGCTTGGCCGGACTCTGAAGCTTGGCCGGACGCAGTAGCTTGACTTGACCCTGGAACTGGACTTGACTTGGGAGCCTGACTGGACTTGGAAACTTGACTTGACCCTGGAACTCGACTGGACTCGGAAGCTTTTGACCCTTGAGCAGCAGCTGTAGCTTGACTTGACCTTGGAGCTTGACTTGACCTTGGAGCTTGACTTGACCTTGGAGCTGCAACTGTAGCTTGATTTGGTTCTGCAGCTTGACTTGGTTCTGCAGGAACAGTAGCTGTCATTTTAGCTGCCCATACAGCCATTAGGGGTGAGTCCAGTACGTGTGCCATCATGAGGCGTGGCTTGGAGACAGTGATTATCTTGTGGAGTGGCTCTGGGATGGCAGCCATCTTGTGAACTGGCTTGGGGAAGGCGGCCATCTTGTGGATTGGCTCTGGGAAGGCGGCCATCTTGTGGACTGGCTCTGGGACGGCGGCCATCTTGTGAACTGGCTTGGAGATAGCAGCCATCTTGTGAGCTGGTTGTAGGAGGGTAGCCATGACAGGTGCAGACTCCGGACGGGCAGGAATGGCGTGAGCAGGCCCTGGAGCGGCAGGCATGGCGTGAGCAGGCCCTGGAGCGGCAGGCATGGCGTGAGCAGGCCCTGGAGCGGCAGGCATGGCGTGAGCAGGCCCTGGAGCGGCAGGCATGGCGTGAGCAGGCCCTGGAGCGGCAGGCATGGCGTGAGCAGGCCCTGGAGCAGGCAGGCATGGCGCCCTGAGCAGGGCGTGAGCGGCAGGCATGGCGTGGCTTTGGCTTGGTGGATGTGGCTTGAACAGGCTGTGGTGTGGTGGTTACTGCGGGATTGCGGGGTCCCTCGTCCGCAATCCCAACAGTGTATGATGATCCGCTTAGGAGTAGGGCATGATCAATATATTTCTCTAGTGACCAATGAATCTTTCCCCCAGGTAGCCATGAACGAATGGGATCGTTTAAACCCACCCGAAAAATGTCCTTCAGTGCCACGTCATTAAAATCAACAAGGTAACACAGTCCACAAAATTCCTCTACATACTCCTCTATAGCCTTGTCCCCTTGACGAAGGCAGAGGAGACGAGATACTGTTGGGTTCATGTTGGCTGAACGTTTCCGCTGGACTCTTGGTAGGCGAAGTATTCTGTAACGAAGACGCAGAGGTGGAATCCAAAAGCGGATGTTTATTAAAACAACAGCAAACATACACAATGAACCGTAATCCAAGCAGGCAGTGAGTAAAAGCAGGCAGTGGGTCAGATAACGAGAGAAACAGTCCAGTATAACAAACGTAACAATGGGGGTAATCCAGAGAGCGATGGTCAGAGGCAGAAATAGGTCAAACCTTGTAATCAGTCCACACAAGCAAACAATCCAAACAGGGGTGATCCGTAAACTCAGAAATCCATAAACAAAGCAAAACAGCAACAGGTAATCCAACAGAGTAAAGTTTACAACGCTCGGTAAGGCAGGTTTAACTGGCAATACTTCGCAACATGCAAGCACATGGTGAGTCCTTATATACTGCCAAACAGGAAGTGACAGTAGAAGCAGCAGAGGGAGCATGCAGGCAGTACTGGGGTGAGGGCTCCCTCTGCTGGCTTGGCGTTACAAATAACCTAAAACACTGTCTAATACTTGATGGCTGCTCTGTCAGTTCTTCATCATCAGTTAGGAACCCAGGTGTGCTATTTAATGGCAATCTTTCCTTTGAAAACCACATCTCTAGTATTTGCAAAACTGCATTTTTCCATCTCAAAAATATATCTAAATTACGACGTATGCTCTCAATGTCAAATGCTGAAACATTAATTCATGCGTTTATGACCTCAAGATTAGATTATTGTAATGCTTTATTGGGTGGTTGTTCTGCTCGCTTAATAAACAAACTCCAGCTGGTCCAAAATGCAGCAGCTAGAGTTCTTACTAGAACCAAAAACTATGGTCATATTAGCCCGGTTCTGTCAACACTGCACTGGCTCCCTATTAAACATCCTATAGATTTTAAATCTTGCTAATTAAAAGCCCTGAATGGTTTAGCTCCTCAGTACCTGAGCGAGCTCTTATCGCATTATAGTCCCTCACGTCCGCTGCGTTCTCAAAACTCTGGCAATTTGATAATACCGAGAATATCAAAATCAACCGCGGGCGGCAGATCATTTTCTTATTTAGAACCCAAACTTTGGAACAATCTACCCAACACTGTTCGGGACGCAGACACACTCTGTCAGTTTAAATCTAGATTAAAGACCCATCTCTTTAACCTTGCTTACACATAACACATTAACACATTTCTATAATTCACATCCGTTAAAGGATTGTTAGGCTGCACTAATTAGGTAACCGGAACCGGGAACACTTCCCATAACACCCGATGTACTCAGTGCATCGTCAGAAGAATGGCATCTACGCTAATATTAGTCTGTTTCTTATTCCGAGGTCACCTTAACCACCAGATCCAGTCCGTATCCAGATCAGATGGTCACTGCAGTCCCCCGGATCCAGTCCGAACCCAGCCCAGACGGTGGATCAGCACCTAGAGACGACCTCTACAGCCCTGAATGTCAGCGGAGACCACATCGACTAGATGAGCCCCAGAGACGGATCCCCAGTGAACACCTCGTCACCTAGACGGCCGTCGGCACAGGACCACGGGACCTGGTGAGTCCTCTGTGTCTGGCCAGAGGAGAACTGGCCCCCCCGACTGAGCCTGGTTTCTCCCAAGGTTTTTTTCTCCATTTGTCACCGATGGAGTTTTGGTTCCTTGCCGCTGTCGCCTCTGGCTTGCTTAGTTGGGGACACTTTATCTTCACACAATATTGTATTTTATTTTGTTGTATTTGATTAACTACCTTTACCTGAAAATTGAGTGTTTACTGTTGCCTTTTGCATTGTTGATGTACTATTTCCTGTTTAATACTGTACAGCCGCCTTGTCACAATTCTGTATTGTTAAAGGTGGTATATAAATAAAGGTGACTTGATTTTGATTTAGAAACGTCAGTTCTGGCTACTCGCTTGTCATTGGTCAGCTGTCAAAAAGGCTCTTAGCGTAGGGCGTTTCTTTCAGAAAAGCTGAACTTTTTTCAACTTGAAATGACGCTCTGAGCTGCAGAAAAAGACGCCGGTGTGCGGTGGTGTTTAAAAAAGCGCTCAGGACTTTTTTTGAAAACACGGTTTACTCCATAGGATTATAATGTAGAACAGACGCTGGCAGTTTGAAGAAAGACGCCAAGTGTGAACATAGAACTCACTTAGCCTATAAATTAATCATGGAACTTTTATTAACAAAACGAATAAAAATAGCTTACACCATGCTATATGCTTAATATAAAATAATTTAGGCTAGGCCTACATAAATTTTAAATAGCCTATATTAAAACTCAAAATCAGTAAACACCGTGGACCCAAATAAATATAAGAAACGTAGAACGTTTTTTAGCAAAACGAATAAGAAAGAATCACACAAAGTAAAAATCAGCAAACACTAGAACCAAATAAATAAAAAACGAATGTTTAAAAAAACTTCGAAAACCACCATAGATAAACGGCAAAAGTCAACAGGCTTTTCAAAAAAAAAAAAAAAAAACATCGCCAAACTTCCACCACCGTCTTGTCTCGCCTGACCTCACTCTTCTTGTCGGTCAGCTCGTCACTCTGCTCACTGATAAATAAAATCTGATCTGCGATGCGATTGTTGTTCGGCACTCTGTATTGAGCAGCCGCGTTCAGTTTTATTTGTAGTGTTTGTTCTCCAAACTTATAATAAAAATAATAATATTTTATTACTATAAACAAATCAAAACGATGGTGGTGGTCGGTGCCGAGGTGGGCAAGTGACGTAACCGGTGTTGCAGTACACCGACTATGGCAGCAAGGCTATTCTCTGCATTAGGTAACCTAATGTACATTTTTATTTTTTATTTAAGTTTTTACTCTTTGTGCAGCAGTCATTGTTAATTCTAAATGTATTTTAATGTAGAATATGTTACATAAATTATGTTACATAAATATATGAATATAGAAAATATATATATATAAAAAATTCTGCTGCTGGCTCCTCTGCCAGTGGGTGCCCCCCCACGCATAAACCAGCATGGATTCCAAGCTGGTCCAGGTCGGTTTATGCTGGTATAATGCTGGTCTAGCTGGTGTACAAGCATATTCATGCTGGTCCCAAGCAAAATGGAGCTGGTGATGCTGGTTTACCTGGGTTGAGTGTCAGTAGGCCTGTTGTCTGTATGCAAGTACTGTTATGGGGACAAACATAGTTTTTGCTTGCATATTTAACACGTTAATAATGTAAAGGAAAAAACGTATACATTTAAAACATGATTTATTGAATTATATAAGAAACTAAATGTCTTTTGCTCCCTCTGCTGAAATTAGAACTGAAAATCAATGTCACTGGTAAACCGGTAAAACGTTTCAAAGCATCAAAGGAATTGTCTCCTGTTTCATAAGATCTGTACACAAATCAGTTCAAATTAGTTAAAAAGAGCTTGTGTATATTGCATAACAGTAACATTTAGAGATATGAAAATAAAAAAAAATGCTTGATAGAAGCTTAATCATAAGCAGTTTGTTCTATAGCAAGTGTTATGGGATGAGCTCTTTCAATGGGACAGTTAATAACAGCTTGATAATGAAAGTTCAAAACTTAAAGTTGTTGTTTTTAAAGACTTTCATACTTATCTGGGAAGTCAAAAAGTGCACATAGTAAATGGTATGTCAGTGCAGTGAGGACCATGAATTATTATTGAAAATAGTGGTAGCATGCACTTCTAACAATTGCTGAAACAAAGTTAATTCAGCCAAAGTCAAATAGCCAATTGCCCAACTTAAAGGGAACACTTATTACTATAATGGTAACAGACTTCAACAACCTTTGTACGTGTCCCATATTAAAGAAATAGAGAAAAACTGGTTTGCAATAAGTGAATATATTAATTCTGCTTTTGCAGTTGTGTAATCATCATTCAGAGTGAATCTACTTTATTTCACTAACTACAACACTGTACTGAAATGTGATATGTAAAACATACAAGTTTTGTTGTGGTCTTGCTGGGATCCTGCACCAGCACCCAAAAGACAACAAATGCTGGTCCAACAGCACACCAGCATCCCAAGCTGCTTCCACCGTGCAAAACATACCTCAAGCTGGTGACCAGAAATGCTGGATTTTCTTCAGTACCAATGTCATCAAATATGGGCTCTAGCTGAGCCTCTTACATTTGTCTCTAAACCGCTCTGTCATTATATTGGCTGTACTTAAGGTCATTGTCCCATTAGAAGGCAGATTTTCTGCCTTCCAATTTCTTTCTCCCATGACCACTCCAGGTATTGCATAATTAGTAGGCAGTGTCAGACAGACTAGATAATCGTGTTTGTCACAGTCTGAGAGTCCTTTGGGACTTCATCAAAAAGCTGAAAATAATCATTAAAAAAACCTGGCATGGTATGGAAGAGTTTTTAGAATGACACACCTATACATACATATCCCTGCCTTATCTATCTGAAAAAAAAAAAAAAAAAAAAAATTATATATATTTACAACAGAGGAACCTAGAAAAAGAGTAGAAGAGTTCAGTGACCTTACAGCGCATTGAAACTGAGGGTGGAAAAAGACACAAGCTAAACGAAACTCATTGCTCAATTTCCTCAAACTGCTCATGTTCCTCTTTCAGCTATAACAGAATGGCAGAAATTTTGACGATCGTATTTTCAACAATGCAATGTAGTCTTTTTTTACATCTGATATTAATCATTAGAAAAAGGTTTGTTGCCATAAAATATGTGTGAAATGCCATACCTGTTCAACTGATAAACCATTAGCCACCATGAACAAGAATAAAGGCTACAATCTTTACGCACTGTCTTAGAAGAATACGAACATGTATGTCTTAAGTGTCAAAATCTACTGTCTATTTATGATCTCCAGCCCGCTGCTGGTATACAGTTGCGTTACAGTACCTGTAGTAATATATGAATGCATTATCTGTTTTACCTGTTCACCAGACTTGACCAGGTGGAGCGTCTGATCATCTGTTTTTATACTCTGAAATGGCTTGTAACTGCCCTCCTACCACAGTTAACATTAAGAGGTCAAGCCCACAGCCAGATCATTTTAGAGGAAAACGGACTTCTGCTTACGCAAGAAACATTTCAAAACATCCTCCACTTCTTATTCTACACAGACGGAACAGTAAAAATGATCACATAAAAGCTGGTTATGTATTTCTAAACAAAATAAGCTGGTAATGATGAATCATGTTCACATGAAATAGACGTGAACTTCTGCAACGGAGACCTGCCATGTATTGTGTAGTCTCTGCCACCACTGTTTGTAATATTTATGAATGAACCAAAATGTATGCGAAAAAGCTAGGTAAGAGAACAGTGCAAAAAGGGTGAGAACACTAACACTAGTCACTGTGTTGATATGAGAAGCAATATAAAAACATAAAACCTTCAACATATCAGAACATCCAAACAGCTGAACATCAAACTTTAACAACTACCCCTCTTCATTTCTCACCAAAGACAATTATGAGTCAACAGTTATTGTCTCAATGCAAAGCCATTTCCAAGCCAATACAATTTTATAATTTTAAACAGAATATTCAACAATTGTTTGTCTTAGCTCATTTAAGCTAAAAAAGTTGCAAAAGCCCTGAACCAGTGACTGTTATTAAATTGATCCTTTTTATATTCCCAATTTTTTTTTAGAAGTGGAAGCCATCATGGACAAACTTTTATGGTGGCTAATGGAAGACTATCAAACAAAAATCCACTATTATATTTCCATGTATTTCCAGACTATATTACATGAAGTGTTTAAGGAGAGTTACATAAAAGTAGTAAAATCATTAATAAATAAATATAGTAAGTTAATTAATCATTTATTATTAATAAGTTATAAATATAGATGAATTATTTAAATTACTTACAGAAAATATCTTGGAAATACACATAATTTTAAACACTTACTAATAATGTACCAAAATGTAAGAATGTTATGAAATTATTTTGGTTACAAATCTAATTTCAAATTCAGATTTATAAAGCACATTTAAAACAACTTTAGTTGACCAAAGTGCTGTACATAAACCTAATTACAGCATCTAAAAATGCACAGACCCAATCACTACATTAGTATTACATAGGCTTCACCCCGCAATAATATCTATATAACCTTAAAACAACAGAATCACACATCAATAAAAGCACAGGAGAAGAAATGAGTTTTTAACAAACATTTAAATTCAGACACTGTAGAGGCAGTTCTGAGAGACAGGGGCAGAGTGTTCCATAATTTGGGGCCAGCAACAGAGAAGGCTCTATCTCCCCTACATTTCAATCTAGTTCTGGGGACCCGCAACATATGTGTAGCCTGAGATCTGAGTGATTTAACAGGATTGTGGACAGTAAGCATCTCTGAAAGATATTGAGGAGCAAGCCCATTTATAGCTTTCTACACAAACAGCAAAATTTTAAACTCAGTACGGTACTGCAACAGTAACCAATGTAGCGAACATAAGGAAGGTGTAATATGTACCCATTTGCGACTGCCCGTAAGCAAACGGGCAGCTGCATTTTGAACCACATGAAGTCGATGTATAGATGAGACCGGCAGGCCATAGTAAGGTATTACGGTCTCAAGACTCTTCCTGCTCAGGAAGGGTTTAACCTTCGCTAATCTACGAAGATGGTAAAAGCTGGTATTGTGCCCATTTTTGACCCCCTGCCAAATTATTACCCCCTCTCAGTGAAATTGCTACCTGATTGCCTAATCCTAAACCTACCAATACTAGGGGGCAGTAATCTGGCAGGGGTCGGAATTCGGCACAACATGAACTCACAGTGGCATTAATCTGTTTATCTAACTTTAGTTCGCAGTCAAGTATAAAACCCAGATTTTTTGCGTTGTGGACTTGATATTGGGTAAGATAGCCCAAATCAATTGTGCGCAAGTCAGTTTTGCCACTTGATCCAAACAAATCAACCTGTGTTTTATCATCATTTAGATGTAGAAAATTATTTGTAAGCCATGTTTTCAATTCGAGGAGAGATGCAGTTAATTGAGTTACAGCAGAAGTATCTTTACGTTTAAGTGGTATGTAGAGTTGAGTATCGTCAGCATAGCAATGATACGATACAGCAAATCTCCTAAATATAGATCCTATGGGTAACATATACAGTGAAAACAATATCGGCGCCAAGGTTGATCTCTGGGGAACACCACATGCAGAATTCGCTACAGAAGAGGAGTACTTGTCAATGCTGACTGAAAATCTTCTGTTATTCAGAAAAGATCGAAACCAGTTAAGTACAGTGCCCCTAATACCAAAGCAATGCTTTAACTGAGACAACAGGATACCATGGTCAACAAAATCAAATGCTGAGCTAAGGTCTAACAGCCCTAAAGCCATAATATTGCCACAGTAGTAATTAAAATATCCTTAAAAACCTTCAGAAGGGCAGACTCTGTGCTGTGCAAGCTTTTAAAATCAGACTAAAAAGAATATCAGAAATACCACTGATATTCAAATAGTTTTGCAGTTGCAAAAGTACTATTTTTTCTAAAATTTTCAATAAAAACGGGAGATTGGAAATTGGTCTAAAATTTTAATAAATTGCAGGGTCAAGTGAAGGCTTCTTACGGATATACAGATGCTAATTTAAAACAATCCGGTGCAACCAATCCATGTTACTGTAAGTCAGTTGGTCAAAAAAAGATTAAGATTTGTTTATATGTGACCCTGGAGCAAAAAAAAGTCTTAAGTAGTATCGGTATATTATAGCAATAGCCAACAATACGTTGTATGTGTCAAAATTATAAATTTTTCTTTTATACCAAAAATCATTAGGGTATTAAGTAAAGATCATGTTCCATGAAGATATTTTGTAAATTTCCTACCGTAAATATATGAAAACTTACATTTTGATTAGTATTATGCACTGCTAAGAACTTAATTTGAACAATTTTAAAGGCAATTTTCTTAATATTCTGATTTTTTTGCACCCTTAGATTCCAGATTTTCAGCCAAATATTGTACTATTCTAACAAATATAAATCAAAAGAAAGCTCATTTATTTAGCTTTCAGATGATGTATAAATCTCAATTTCAAAAAGATTGACACTTACGACTGGGTTTTGTGGTCCAGGTCACATATATGCTGGGTTGAAGAGTTCAATAACTAGAACTCACCACCAGAGGTCACCAACGTTTTTCCACTGAGTTTTTCATTTTCACTGAGTTTTTCATTTTCACTGAGTTTTGTTAAGTCTTTGTGTGGGCTTTTTTAGTGTTTTTATGTGTATTTATATATTGTCTGTGATACGTTGTACGGTAAAGCAAGATGCTATTTATTTAGGTATAGTATGTATGTATTCACGTCTGTCAAAATATTGTCAGCACTTTGAAAAATATTGGTCAAATTTCTAATTTTTACAACCAGATTTCTTTTTTTATGACCATTTCTCAGTACCTTTGTTATTATACTGTACAGAAGTTAAACTTCAGCCTGTTACAGCTGAATCCTTGTGAGTGAGAAACCCTGAGAAACCCGCACAGGTGACTGTCACAGCGCTTAACTAAATATCCCCCCGAGGGCAGGCCATGTCACTGCCAGGAACAGAGGATCCATTCTTTTGCTCTGTCTGTGTCTGTGTTTTCAAAGCAAGACAAAGCAAGAGCTGCTTCTACAACAGTGTTTCTCACTGAATGCTCAAGAGGAGGCTGGCACCAGCATGACCACAAGTCACTGTCTAAAAAAAGACCCGTTTCCTTTCCATATTCCTACATTTAAAGTGATAGTTCACCCAGAAATATTTTTGATGAGTAAGGATAACTATACAGTTTCTATATCTTTAACTTCAATAAAATGGGGGGGAAGGGGCGGGGGTGGAACTATGGATGTCAGTGGGGACCAGACATTGTTTGGTTATCCATATTCTTTAAAATATCTTCTTTTGTGTTGGAAAAAAAAATGCATTCATACAGGTTGGAAACATATGTGACCCACTTTTTTGGATGAACTAGCCCTTTAAGATCTTTAACAAAATAAAACATGCACATTCACACTAAATATATTTGATATGTTGAAAACTGCAAAGCAGCATTAACAAGTTCCTGGTGACATAAGATCAAGAGATGAGCATGGATAAACGATTTTCACTGCAATTCTTCATCAGAGATCACTTCATATGATAAGTTGGTATATGCTTGTTATACCACCACTGACCAGCAGCTAGACATAAATGTATATTTGACATAATCTTCATCTTCAACAAAACTAAAACTAAATCTGGACTGGAGAAGTGAAATAAAATAATAATAGCTGTGTTTTTGTTTTACAAGGTATTTCCACTTCAAAATTTCATGTTTAATTTAATGTGTTACTGGAAACTCCTGAGCAATGTGAGTTTCTACACTTTTTTTCTTTCAGTGTACAAATTAGAGGAGAGCAGTTCTGATAAACATGCATTGTGCATGGATATTTGGAATACCATGACTGCATGACTTTGTGTTAGCTGGAGTGAGTTTGGACATGTTTTATATACAGCCAGAATACAAATATTTTAGATACTGTAGTGTTGTCATTGGACAAATTCAAAATAATTGACTTGTCTGCACAGATTTTCAGCTCACTGTCTGCAAACTAAAAAATAAAAAAAAGGCAAACTGGTAAAGTTGCTCTAAAAATAAAAACTTATTGTATAGAAGTGTTTCTTACCGCTTGAGAGAATGACCAGGAACGCATGGCAGTGTTGCTGTACCTGCTGAGGAGATGATGATGGATTTAATGTAGGAACAGACATGGCACAATAAACTGTCTAAAATTAAAGCAATAATACTACTGAAACAGGACTTTAAATCTGAGCACATTCTCACTCTCATGAACTTAAAATACATAAAATTACAGTCTTACATACGTACATACATACATCTACATATTTGATTGTCTGTTCTCTGATTTCTAGAGATTGGTGCATTTTTATTTATATGTAGTTATATGAAAGGATTAGTCATCTCTGTTAGTCCCACTACATTTCATCAGTCATCAGAGCTGGAACCATCCCAATATTGCTCGTATTCAATTTTTTTTTAACTAAGCATTCGATCACTGTGCTCACTTCATTGTTTGTTCATATTAGTACATCATTTAATGTGTGAACAGATTTTATTTTGTTTAAAAAAATATATAATTAAATTGGTAAACAATAAAATTACTAGTGACTAGATTATTAAATGATGCTTTTGTTTTAAACTGCAATTTCGGAGTAAATAATTAAACCTGTTCTAAAAATACGTCAGCTGCTTTAAAATGATGAAAGAATTTATATACTAATTAAGAACATGCCCAATATTTGACCTCTACACAATAGTTACTGTTCCCGATCATGGGGTCGTCTCTGTTTTTGGTGCTTGGGGAATTTAAACTATGATGTCACCACACTATTGCACACTATAAATACACAGAGCATCTCGCATCCTGGCAGGAAGAACACATTCCTAATAACTGAGCATAAACTATCTGGGCTGAGGTTCTTCCTGTGCTTTATTTTTGGCGTACAGTGAATGTGCACTGCTCTAAAGAGGCTGGGTTTGACGCTGCTACTGCTGAGAGTGTCACTTGGTTCTGCACCCACCTGTTGATGAATGCGTTGTTGGAGGTCCAGTCGGGATCCTGTGGCAGGACATAAAAAACAGTTAATAAATGCTTCAACATGGGCAAGACTACTGTGCTCTGTGCTCTACTTCAACAATTCCTATTTCATTCCGATTTTCCTGAACTCTGAACAATGAGTTCATGCAGAAGTGGATGGGCACGCCGCACTCTATGTCAAAACCAACAGTCTTTTTTCAAAGACTAATTAGTACATATATATCAGATAAAAAAAAGATTTAAGAAAAATGATAGGATTAGATTCCAGTGTCTAAGCAAAAAGTGCATGCCTCAGTTATAAAACATGCCATATAATTATTCATGCATAATATAATATAATGTGACCCTGTACCACAAAACCTGTCATAAGTGGCAAGTAGTATATTTGTAGCAATAGCCAAAACTACATTGTATGGGTCAAAATGACTGAATTTTCTTTTATGCCAAAAATCATTAGGATATTAAATAAAGATCAAGTTCCATGAAGATATTTTGTAAATTTCCTGCCATATATATGTATCAAAACTTATTTTGTGATTAGTAATATGCATTGCTAAGAACTTCATTTGGACAACTTTAAAAGCAATTTTTTTAATATTTAGATTTTTTAGCACCCTCAGATTCCAGATTTTCAAATAGTTGTATCTCGGCCAAATATTGTCCTAACAAACCATACATCAATGGAAAGCTCATTTATTCATCTTTCAGATGATGCATACATCTCAATTTAACAAAATTGACCCTTATGACTGGTTTTGTGGTCCAGGGTCACATATAATGTAATGTAATATAATATAATATAATATAATATAATATAATTATTAAATGTACATTTCATGCAAAGCCAGGGCACATTGCTCAGCAAAGATCAATGCATTGCTTCAATAAAAGTACATTTCATTTCATTTTGTGGAAAAAGGGCAAAGCAGCAAATGTGGGAATATTGAAGAGGTCAGTATGAATGAAATGTTAAGTGAAATTATTAGGGAAATTTGCATTGATAGACAGAACACAGAAACAGTTTGTAAAACCTTAATGGAAAAGTTTTGTGAAGTAATTGTCAGTGTTTGGATCTCACAGTTCATACTGGGTTTAAAAACACAAAGCCATACAGCTGCCTTCAGAAGGAACAATCATTGGTAATTGTTGATTACTTTCTGAAGGTGTTTTACTTTTACTTAAAACGTAAAATAAGTTGTACCATGCCACACAGTTCTTACTGTGTAATTCTGTGTGATTTAATAAACACTGATGATACTATTTTACCTCATGCATCTCTACAGACAAATCAAAGACTTTCTCTTGATCCTCTTTTCTACAGAGTTTTACAATCTGTAGTCAGTGTAGTCAAAATATAACCTGTTAGTAATGCTGATGCATCTTTGTAAAATAAAGATAACTAGATAAATCAATGAAGACAATACAAAAACATCTGGAATAGCAGCTTTAATGGACAGAAGCAACTAATGTGGTACAAAATGTAAGTGTGGTACAAAAGAGCTCACGTGAAGAAAAATAGCTTAGATTAATAGTTAATACAGCATAATCCTTACTGCATAATCCAGATATGGCAAAACACTCATATAAAACCCAGCATTCAATGAAAACAAAATCAAAACAGCTGATTTTGCTGTTTAACTGTGAAAAATGTGTGATTTATAGTGTTTAATCTTATTTGTTTCTATTTATTTTGATAATTCTCTCATCCTAATTTAAAGGAGTCCTATTATGCTTTTTCACTTTTAGAATTTTTGTCAGTGTGTGGTGTGTATGTTTGGGCATAAAAAAAAATCTAAAAGTTACAAATCTCAAAGTCCACTCCAAAAGAAGAGATTTAATTGTTTTTAAAAATCCCTTTTCAAGAACTACAACAAATGGCTCCTTTGGACTACAGTGTTTTTTTCTGGATGCTGTGATGTCACAGCCCACTGGAATATCATCCAAATAAATCCCGCCTACGGAAATTCAAATGGTTGGGGGTGGGTAGGGATGAGGTGGGGGATTAGCCTAACTTTAGAGATGCTGTGCGGAGAACCGCTTCTGCGATGCTTCAACGAACCACGGGGCGGCTGGTATAAACACAAGCATTGATTAGAGTGGCTGCGATCTGCTCTGATGTCCTTGTCGGAGCCATAGCGCACCGCGGCCGTGTGCAGTATAGGGGGGTCGAAACACATGCCCAAGTGCGGCTGGTATAAACACAAGCATTGACTAGAGTGACGATCATCTCCAGGGGCCGTGTTGGAGCGTAACGTGCTGCAGACGTGTGCAGTGTGTGGTAAGAGATTTATTCATCATATGGTGTAGATAGCTTCCCTTATAAGGCGAGTGTTTTTTAAAATGCATAAACTTGCACTAGACTAGACTAGGTTAATCAGTGATGATGTTCTTTGATAATGTTATTGTTCCTTGCTTGTTTTCTGTAGCTGCTTTTTGAATAACTAAGGAAATGTAAGCATTATAATTAGTAACTTACAATGTTTTTATTCAATTGTTTTCATGTTAAATAAAATAATAAAGTCATATTATCAGTCATATTAAAAACATTAGGCTGCTTTTAGCCTTATGCTGGAGCTGGTTTCGGGCAATGAAACCAAGTATGTAAATAATTTAATAAATTAGCATGATAATATCATGTATGGGCGATCTCGCAGACTGACGATGGTACCCAACACTACTGTAGTGTCAGCTATACCTTAATATATCCTTAACTATTACGGAGGAGACCGAACTTGCTGCTTTGGCAAGGGGCGTGGCAGTACTGAAACACTGCTTAAGCTGTTCGCCAATCGCAACGGAGTGGGACAGCTAACCAATCACAACACATTTCGTTTTTTGGAAGGGCGGGCCTTCATTAAACCCGGAACTAATTGAGCCATTTGTTCCAGGCTGGGGAGAAAGGTATTATATAATTATACAATAATGTGTTTTTTGAACCACCAAGCATGAGAGCATGTTCTACTACACCCCCAAAACAAAATCAAGACTTTGTAAAAGAGCATAATAGGACCTCTTTAACATCGCTGGTTCAGAGCAACACTGTGGACCTGGTTACCATGTTTCCTCAGCAAAAATGGTTTGACATCAGCAATGACTAAAAAGCTACCTAAGTTCCTTTTGTATGCCATGAAAGAAAGAAATATCACAGATTTGGAATGACACAGGGTGAGTAAACTATGTCAGAATTACTTTTTGAGTAAACTATTCCTTTGAAGAAAAATAAGAAAAGAAAAAGCAATGAAAGTTTTCAAAATGCAGTGACCATTTAGAAAAAATATTCCTGTTAATATAACTATGTAATGTAATGCAAAGCACAATACCACAAATGTAAAAGACCAAAAATGGATTTTTCCTTTGGTGTAATGTAGCAATAAAACAAAAATAACTTATACTCTCAACACATAAGGAAAACAATACAATTTAGCCATGATGAAACTTATAGAAACTTTGAAAAAAAAGTTTGCTGAACCCTCAAATTACATCAGTTGAAGGTTATACATCCAAAGCAAAAAGACAAGAGAAACAACAGAATGCATTTGTTTCTCTAATTAGAAATTAGTTGACTAAACTGTTCGGAAAGACATGGGGTTTAGCAGGAATGGGAAAAACAACTGGAAATGTTTTTTTCCAAACCATAAAGTACGTACTACTGTTACATAAACATTTTGAATTTCAAAGATTCCACTGTGGAAACAGCTGAGGTAGGTATACATTTTCAAGTGGTTTTCTTAATACACAAAGTAATACTGTGGTGTACAACTCGTTATTTCTGAAAAGACAACTCAGTTAAGTAGAGATAATGTATCTCACTTTTCCCCACATGTGTTTCCGAACATACATTTCTGAGGTTAAATTCTAGTCATTTAGACACATTCTAGGCAGTCTAGTCAAGTGGTGATGCAGACAAAGAAGAGGCACAAAGAAATATCCCGAGAGAAGGAGAGTAAAAGCATGAAAAAGTACATGAGAAAAGAGTCACCGCACACAGCTGGACAAAGGGTGAAGGCAAGCTGACATTAGTGAGTCAATAGCTTAAGCCGTGTGATCCAACTGACCAGTAGCGAGGACTCCGCGGGGGGCCGTTTGGGGGTGGATGTCATGGGGGTCTTTTTGACTAAATCCTCTTGATAAGGTATGGTGGCGCTGTTGTGTAGATCCGCACTGACAAGGAATCGGCTGTTCCGCGAGTAGTCAATCCTATAGGCGGGTCTTTCGGCTGTGAATTTGTAAGACGAGCCTGGGCCCGGGGCCTCCTCGGCGATAGTTGGTATGCGTTCGTTGCTCAGGTATCTGTACAGAAGATCTTCACCTAGACCAGAAGATTAAAAGATGCCTGTAATTACAAATGTTTTAAAATCCCTAGAACAAATTCATGTTCCAGCAACCATATGTTATGTAAAAGTGGACTGTTTTTCTAGGCGGATGAACTACCATTGTGAAATATTTCAAATAACTGTTTTCTGTTTGAACATATTTTTAAATGTAATTTATATTGTGATGCAAAGCTGAATTTTCAGCATCATTACTCCAGTCTTTAGCATCACATGATCCTTCAGAAATCATTCTAATATGTTGATTTTCTGCAGAAGAAACATTTTTTATTAGCAGTGTTGAAAACAGCTTAATGCTGCTTCATATTTCTGTGAAAAGCATGACAATTCTGTGTCTCGGAGGCCTCTGAAGTGGTTAAACTGGATTGGTTAATGTGACACTTTTTTGTAAATGCGTTATGTACCTTTCCGTCCCTGTGTCAAGGGCTTTGCATACAGGTCTGCCACGCTCAAACATGTATCCGAAGGCATTGACAGAGGTCGTTGTTTCCCTGTGTGTACCATTCATATAAAACAGACAATTACAGTCACACTCCATGTAAACATACTGTACAAGAGCACAAAGAAATGGTTAAAAAATGGATAAATGTGAATCTGAAATCTGATTTTTTTCTGAAATAATGACCTTGTGATGAGGATCTTCCTCTTGGACGCATCTGTACGTTGACCTCAAGTGGTTGAGCAGACAGTTTGTCATAGTCCCCAATGGTGTAGCGCCGGTGACTCTCCAGGTCCAGGAAGGAGTTTGGTGACTCTGAGCCTTTAGATCTAGCATTAAGGTTGGTGTATGAGCTGTTCCGTACTTCCCTGTAACAGAGGACAAAAGCTGATTAAACCAACGGGAATAACTAAAAGGAACCCTGGGTGTTAAGACTTGTATAGCCTAATATAATGTAAATAATGAAAGATTTACATTATTTAAAAAATCCACATGGTATATACATATTTTGGACTATGGGGGGCACCATTATTTTGATGACATAGAACAGTTGCACTCAGTGAGCTACTGACACTGAGCAACGCTATTTCTACCGCAACACAACTCGGAAATAAAATACTGATACTGTACAAGATATGCTTGTAAGTTATTGACTATTTTTAATCAGTTCTATCAGTGCTATGTGCTAAGACAATGTTACTTTTAAAGGTGAAGATTGTGATCGATATAATTTGATAATGGGAGCAAGTTTTCCATCCCATGTACAGTATACGCACATGCAGACTGTACGTGTTCATATTCATACAGTCATGGTCAAAAATATCGACACCCTTGCAATTCTGTCAGAAAATGCAACCCTTCTCTCAGAAAATTGTTGTGGTTGCAAATGTTTTGGTACTCACGTGTTTATTTTTATTTTTTGTTTGCATTGGAACAACACAACAAAACAGAGAAGAAATGTTAAATCTGATACAATTCCACATGGAACCCAAAAAATGCACTGGACAAAATTGTTGGCACCCTTAACTTAATATTTGGTAGCACCCCCTTTGGAAAAAATAACTGAAATCAATCGCTCCCTGCGACCATGAATGAGTTTCTCATTCTCTTCTTTTGCAAACTGCTCCAGGTCATTCAGATTTGAAAGATGCCTTCTCCAAACTGCGGTTTTGAGATCTCTCCACAGGTGTTCACAATTCTCCAGCGCTTTGTTTGAAACCATTTCTGAGTGCTTTTTGAAGTGTGTTTTGGGTCATTGTCCTGCTGGAAGACCCATGACCTCTGGAGGAGATGCAGCTTTCTGACTTTGGTAATCATCAGATTTCATGATAGCGTTCACACAGTCAAGGCATCCAGTGCCAGAAGCAGCAAAGCAACCCAAAACATCTTTGAACCTCCACCATGTTTGACTGTAGGGACTGTGTTCTTTTCTTTGAAGGCCTCATTTCTTTTTCTGTAAACAGTGCCATGATGTCCTTTACCAAAAAGCTCTACTTTTGTCTCTGTCCACAGTACGTTCTCCCAGAAAGATTGTTGTTTTGTCACATAAGTTTTGGCAAATTCCAGTCTTGCTTTTTTATGCATTTGTGTCAGCAGTGGTGTCCTTCTGGGTCTCCTACCATAGCTTTTCATTCAGATGGCGACGGATAGTGTGAGCTGACACTGTTGTACCCTGTGTCTGCAGATCAGTGTGAATTTGTAAGTTAATCAGGGTTCTTTATCCACCATTCGAACAATCCTTCGTTATAATTTTTAATTAATTTTGCTCTTCTGTCCACGTCCAGGGAGGTTAGCTACAGTGCCATGGGCTGTAAACCTCTTGATGATATTGCGCACAGTGGACACAGGAACACTGAGATCTCTGGAGATGGACTTGTAGCCTTGAGATTGTTCATGTTTTTCCACAATTTTTTCTCTCAAATCTTTCTTTTCTCTATGCTCAGTGTGACACAAAACACAAAGGCTGAGTCTAACTGTATTCTAACTGGATGCAAGTGTGATTACTATATTGCCCACACCTGTTACTTGCCACAGGTGTGTCTAAATACAAATTACAGGAGCATCACATACTTGAAAAGCAATTATTTCTTAAAATTTTGACAAGGTGCCAATAATTTTGTCCAGTCCATTTTTGAGTTCTGTGTGAAATTTTATCAAGTTTGACTTTTCTTCTCTGTTTTTTTTTGTGTTGTTGCAGTGCAAACAAAAACAATAAGCATGTGAATATCAAAACATTTTCAGTTGGAACAAGTGTTGCGTTTTTTGACAGAATTGCAAGGGTGCCGATATTTTCGGCCTGTATGTATATTGAAGGAATTAACGTACAATTTGTAATTTCATTTCTTGTTGATTGTATTTCTGTTTTACAAATGAAAAGGAAACAAGCTGTCACAAAAGTAAACATTCTGGAAATCATAAACTGCTTTGTGTGCATTTGTTAGATAGCTGTCTAAGTTCTTCATAACAACGTAGTTGCGAGGACAGCATAGATACAATGACCACAGCTACTGAAAGAGCTTACAAATGGCAATGGATAAAAGTGTAGGCTTGAACCAAATGCTGTACCACCGATTTTCTCCACAAAGAGTTTAAATATTAAATTACAAAAAATCTAAATATTGCTATCATGATGCTTCAGCCACTGAAGGAGTTTCTCTTTACAGATTTCATTTGATATTGTCAGCCTTGTCATCCAAGATGTTCATGTCTTTCTGTCTTCAGCTGTAAAGAAATTATGATTTTTGAGGAAAGCATTTTAGGACTTTTATGCATATAATGGACTTCATTGGTGCCCCGAATTTGAATTTCCAAAATGTAGTTTAAATGCAGCTTCAAAGGGCTCTAAACGATCCCAGCCGAGGAAGAAGGGTCTTATCTAGAGAAACGATCGGTCATTATTTTCGAAAAATAAAAATTTTTATACTTTTTAAGCACAAAAGCTTGTGTAGCACAGGCTCTGGAATGTGCGTCTACGGGTCATTTTTGAACGATTCACTTTAGAAACGAGTCGTCTCGGGGAGTGATTTGTTCAGTTGCGCATGCGCAACATTCTATTAGGTTCTGTACTGGAATTAGTTAACCTGTTTCAAGTCTTTGGGTTTTTCGAGTCATTCGTTCATCTTGTCACGTGATGTTGATTTTGCTAAAATGAACGAAACAACTCAAAAAAAAGATTCATTCATTTTGCTGAACGAGACTCAAAGGTCTGAGTCGGTAAAATGATCCGAACTTCCCATCACTAACGTTACTACGAATCACGTCTAAGTTCATCGTCTGTGTACTCCGGCTCAAAAAGGTAGAGTATGTTGAAAAACTCCATCTTATTTTCTCCTACAACTTCAGAATCGTCGTTCGCTTTGTAAACACTGGGTCTGTGGTTCCGCGTGACCTTTTGACATGATTCAATAGTACATGAGCGTGCATCCCAGAGTCTGTGCTACACGAGCTTTTGTGCTTGAAAGTATACAAATTTTTATTTTCCGAAAAAAAAAGACCAATCGTTTCGCTAGATAAGACCCTTCTTCCTCGGCTGGGATCGTTTAGAGCCCTTTGAAGCCGCATTTAAACTACATTTTGGATGAAGTCCATTATATGGAGAAAAATCCTGAAATGTTTTCCTCAAAAAACATAATTTCTTCACTACTGAAGACAGAAAGACATGAACATCTTGGATGACAAGGAGGTGAGTAAATTATCTGTGAATTGTTGTTCTGTATAGGATCATGTTTAAAGGAACAGTTCGCAAAAGATGAGGTTTTCTTGGTGAAAACAGCATGCAGTCTTACCGTGGTGTGTAAGGCACTGCTGGAGGTGGAGGGATGTACAGGTCCAATATGGCTGGTTTGTCCTTCCTACTGGAGAGGTTGGCAGAATTGTCTGACTGACTCTTACTAGGAGATGTGGCGCTCTGTAGAACATAAGGAAAACCATTTGTACTTCATTCACCTTTTTAAAACATCTCTCCACAAATAAAAGGCAAATATCACTAAATAGAGTGACAAAATTAAATCAGTCTGTTATTGCAACAGTATTTATATAACACAAAATGATGAAAACAAACAAACAAATTTACTGCTGAATCAATTTTAGACATTTGTGAGACTCCAAAATGTCAAAATACTTTTTGGGGTCAATGAATGTTTGATATACAGCACTTGAGAATTAGACCTAGTACACTAAAGTGGGGATCAGTAATATTCTCAAGGATGTAATTACACAAGTGTTTTCAAAGGAGAAATCAGCTTTCTGTGGAAATTCTTTCAAAGAACATTAGTGTCTAAACAATAGCAATTCAGTTCACGTCAGCTGATGACTGTTATGAGTGACACACCTGAGGCACGGGTGGTTTCCAGCGCATGTTTTTGAGTGGTGCCGGGGTAAATCCTGAGGTTCCTGTGGGCCTTTTCTTTAGAAGAAGCACCACACTTTTAGGGTCCTCTCTCAGCTTGGCCACGAGGTTCTTCAGCTGCCAACCCACCTGGAGCAAACAAGCACAAGCCCTTAAGGTAAGTACTACCCAAATGCATTCTATTAATACAGACACAGGCTCTTCAGATTATGCTCCCGCAGTGAACACGGTTCAAAACAAAATCTGAGGCAGCAGTGCATGAATCCTTTTCAAGTATGCCAAATCCAGGGTGCACCGCGGGAAATTGATTCAAACACACATATTCAATTCAATACCAAAATGTATAGATGAAAGGGTTTAGTTTAATTGAAAGCATACAACTAGTGTACCACTGTACATTACGAAGAACTTGTGTGCAGAAATACTTACAACTGTCTGCTGGTTGACTTGGATGACTTCATCTCCAGCGTGGATCTTGTGTGTCATATCTGCTGGGGACTAGAGGGGAAACTCTATGAGTATTTGTTTTCTTGAAATATTTTTGGTTCTGTCAAAGCCATTTGAAAATTAAGTCCCAAAGTCCCAGCCTCTCTCACTAAATATATACATAATTAAATACAAAAAAAAGAATGCTTAAAGAAAAATTTGTAAAATTGACATTACAATTAATAAATCAAATCTACATTTATAATGGCAAGAAAATGTGTTAAATACATGCTGTCGATTTATAAACAAGCATCACCACAACATCAACATAAATATACTAAGCAACAGCATCACTACATATGTAAAATGCAAATAAACCAAAACATGAAATTAAAACTAAAATAGCATGTACATGATATACATGCATGATTTTTTTATTTTTTAACTTTATGTTACCGTTCATCCTTGCTCTACAGTCATATACACTTGTGTTAACATGAAATCCCCTCAAAATACCAAATATATAAAAGAGGAAAAAAAACGTATAAAAGCTAAATACAGTACATTAATTTAATTAAAATAAAAATGATTATACAATTTTGCTCTTCAGTCAGTTTCGACTGCGAACAACTCAGGAGTGTGACTGCCAAATAATGAATAGCCTACCAGAGAGTTAATGAACTGTTCAAAAAGCTCATGAACTGAAGAGTTACCAGTGTGAATCAGCCTGACCTTTCTGATGAATCTTTTACTAAATGAACTGACAGAACTCAGGCTACTGAATCAACATAAGTCACTGACTTAACTGCAAGTTTCATGTCCCTGCATCATTATTTCAGTATAGCCATGACGCTTCTCCTCACCATCAAAAAGGTAAAAGAACTCTTTTTCTCCATATCAGTCATGACTTTGGTGTATCTTGAGATTCTTTTGCATAATTTTAATTGGCGGAAAAAACACATACTGGTACATTTTGATCTAAAGCATAAGTTACTTGCTATTAAATTCTTATTCAAAGACCTGTCATAAAAAAGTTGACTGTTGGACTGACTATGAGAATGGCTATTATTAATTGCAGCCATGTGCTAATGGCTGAAGCACAGCCTAAAATTCAGTGCAACAGCTTAAATATTTTTATTTTTTTTTTAAATATATTATTTATTAAAAAATAAACAAAATTACAAGCAAATGTGATTAACAAACTGTAATTAATCATCAACTGGTTCAGGGTGGATGAATCATCACTTGACTCGTGGGAATGTAGAGAAGTTTGGTGTGATTTTGACATCATTGTCTAGACTATCTATTGTTTAAAACTGACTAAAGACCAATTAATTAACCTGTTCAAAGCCCCTGGGAATACAAATCCTTCCGCTCTGCTTGACAGAATATGATTGTATTAGCATTAGCAAAACTCTCTTTAAACAAGTTTAAACAGGTCACAAAAGGTCAGGCCCAGCTAACAGGGAACATTCTCTAAATGTTCTAGCAAGATTCTCTCAAAGTAACAAACAAACATTAATAGAATGTCTAACAATAATAGAATGGTCTTTAACAACGTTCTCAAAATGTAACAGAAAATGTGACAAACACCAAATCTGACGACTGACAATGATTAAGGAATATCACAAGCAAGAGTGCTGTTGTTCAACATAAGTAAAGTATCTTATGTTAAATGTTATTAATTCTTTTTTTAAAATAATTTAATAATTGTATTTTTTTTTATCATTTTAATTATTTATTTGTATATTCTTTTTTTAATGATTTTACATTTTGTAAAGCTTCATGCATTACATGCGAATGCAGTCTAAATATCCCCTTTTTTCTTTAACACGGAAGTAAGCCTATGGGTGAGATTTATGGTTCATTAGCCGCTATAGGGAAATAACAAGAAGAATAACAGTGTGCAGTAAACGGTAAAACTGTTTGCACTAAAACCAGTATGTTCAGAATTAAGATAATACATTAATGTGGTAAGACACACCAATCTGCATTATCAAGCATCAAAACAAGTTGTTTTGGATGGGACCCATAACATTTACAAATGGCTACACCTGCTTTTACGCGAAGAAAAGGGTGGATAAAAAAAATGAGCAAACCGGACATCTGTAGCCCTTGCAAACACTGTTCAGTCTGTAAACTAAGAAGCCCCATCTACTATCCATTATTTGTTCATTTAGACTGAACATGACGTGCACACAGAGGCTAAATTTATCTCAGCCATTGGCATCAAAAAGCGAAATGTGATGAATCAAAGGCTTTCGTCACTGGAGCTCTTACTCACATGTTCAGTGGTGCCAGTGATGACATGAAGCCCATCGTAGGTGGATTTTATGTACATGCCCTGAGTAACAGGAAGACAGAAAGAATAATCATGAAAACAACAGAGAAGGAGAGCAAGCAGACTCTATACAGTTGGCAGACAGGAACCTGCAGTCATACATAGAAAATATATGTCAGATTCATATTCTATGTGCTGATTTAGTTTTCGATCAGAGGCTGGTTTAACGTAGACAACATGTTCTCACTCCCAGCTCCTCACATATTGGACCTCTTTGGCGTCACTACTTGACACTCAGGGTACCCCTTCAGCAGCATTTTCGATGTGCAGGGTCCTCCAGTGCTTTACATAAGAAACCTTTGGTGTCAATGTGCTGATGCGAAAGGCACTGGGAATTTTATCGTCATGATTAAATTATATATTGGGTAATAATATTGCTATTATTGCATATATGTTGGGGTGTGATTTTTTTTCAATGCAAACAGTTACAACAGTTTCATTTATATTACACTATTTACACATTTAACCCAACCCCCGCCCCTAAACCTAACCATTTGTCAACAAAACACAAGATATAACAGGCAGATACAACTATATTCATAATTTATTCAAAACGTATTAATATTCCAAGGGCTTCCGAAGCAAACGATTGATTTGTGAGAAGAGTAGACGCGATTGCCGTCTCCATCCGCCGTCCTGTGTGCTGCTGCAGTCTGTCCATGCACGAATTCAAAAATGCCGCCAGAAGAAGCAAGCCTTGGTTGTGAAATGCTATTGGCTCTTGGGTGTCTCGTGACCGATTGCGTCATGCTGTTGTGAAATGCCATTGGCTCTTATGTGTCTCGTGGCCAATTGTGTCATGCTAATGTTCGGGAGTATCTTTCTGAATGAGATGTGAGCGCGTTAACGGAGCGGGATCATTTTCAGCGATTAAAAGCTTCTGTTATTCGCATAAAGATATTGCGTGGATCCAGAAGACTCGGAATGCAACAGGACTTGTTTGTAATGTTTTTATACTGCTTGTTTATGATCAGTTTTTGCAATAAATACCTGTGACTGCACTTATGTTTGCCTGTTGCGTGTTTTATATTGTTCAGAAGTGGGTAGGTTTAGGGTAAGGGTGGGGTTAGGTGCTCCAATGAAAGTATACATTTATACCAAATAATTTCAATTTTTACAAATGCATGCAAACCATTAAGTTAAGACAAACAACTGAAAACAATGGAGGACCCTGTGTGTCTAAAAGTGACGCTAAAGGGGTACCCTGAGCATCAAAAAGCGACGCCAAGGGATCCTGACCAAGCGTCTATATGTGAGGAGTTGGGAGTGAGAACGTGTTGACGTAGAAGGTCCAAGCTATTCACTTGTAATCACTGGGGCTGAGGTCAACCAGGAACACCATCTTATTTAACGCTGGTAGACCATCGTAGACCAGCAAAAAAAATCTGCTATCAAGTTCCAAAAACCAGCTTAGAAACCTTACAGAAGTTATACTCCCAAAGAATGTCAATTTTGTCATCATTTACTCATCCTAATGTCATTCCACACCCTTATAACCTTTTTTATTCCATGGAACACAAACCTTGTGATTTCCTTTTAAAGTAAACATTCTGAAGAATTTCAATGCAATTCAATGAATTGGAGCTTACATGATAATTTTACTGATCTTAAAACATAAAATTGACAAAAATGCCCAACCCCTATTAAATTCATTCAAAATTCACCTTTTGTGTTCAATGGAAGAATATAAAATGGGGTTTAAATGGCATAAGTGTAAATAAATGTTGAAAGAATTTCCATTTTTTAGATTCTTTCCCAGTGGAGAAATCCAATATGAATATAAAGAATAATTATAAATAATAATTCTCACCAATCCCTCTCCTGGTTTGATGTTGGTCAGCTGAACTTCCTCCAGACATGCTGACTGGCTCATGAGAGGATCAGAGGTGGTTCTCACAGTTTGGTCACAAATACTGTTCAAGACCTTTGACTGCAATTTAGAAGAAAGCAGTGTTTAGAAAAATAGTGTTGGATGAATGAGCTGCATATTCAAATTGTGTCACCTGAGATGTTCTCTGTGCACTTCAAAACAGTTATGGTTAACACTTTATTTGGATAGTCCACTTTACACGTCAACTAGCTGTCATTTGCGTATTAGCAGACTGTCTGCTTAACATCTGTTAATACTATATTTTATTTCTGTTTTCCCAGCAGACATTCCACTGACTATTGCAAGTACATATCAACTTATTCTACCAAACCTATCTCTTACCCTAAAGGTCTGCTTATAATTAGCAGACTGTCTAAAGCGAACTGTCCAGATGAAGTGTAACCTTGCTATGCGTTACAAATTCATACATATCCTGTGTGTTTACATCTAAAGGTTGATCTCCATATTTGCCCCATGGCATGGTATCAGGTGAAGGGAGAAGATTACAGCAGCCAAGACCCAAGCGGAAGAAGTTGGGATAAAAGCTATTATCTGATTTTTCAGTTATGAACAATTTTTAAAACTATGGGAACTCCCTTCCTCCTCCAAAACCCTCCATTCTCCACTTTACACTCCCAAACCACCCAATTACAACCTATCATTATTAACAGTGGTAGACTGTTGGAGTATACAGTATTTCTGCTGATGCAAGCTTGTTCTAAGCATCCCACCAGTAGAAAAGCAATACTTTGAATAAATATAAATAAAACACATGATCAAAGGTGGCTTTCCAGAGTTTACTGAACTAACATGTTGATTGTACCAGTAATGCATAAGCACTTATTTTAATCTGATCTAATGCAATCTTTAATTTGAGCCTGGAAAGACAGATTCATCAGGTTTACTTTAAAATTCCACAATAATCCACAGAAGCCGAGCACATAAGTGAAGTCCAACAAACCGTGGAGCTTGCATAAACAAACTGAATGCTATCTGAGCTTTGATTTAATTATCCGCTCAGTGCACAAGAACAGGAGTGTAAACAAAACGAACAGTAACGTTTGGGATGGAGAGAACAGCAAGCCCCCATGGTTTATTTTGATTTATGAATGAGACACTGCTAGAATTGTTTTAACATTAAACCTAGGATGTAATCTGAAAAGCTGAATGAAGTTTAGCCAGGTGGTCTTGATGAGTAGCACTTCTTATTTTCTATATAAAGAGCTAGTGTGCAACATAACTTAAGACACAAATCATCTACATGTGTCTTGTATTGCAAACAGACCATTTACACTATAAACTTCCTATGAATAGGCTGCCTTTTTTCTGTCGTGGTTGATTTACAGTAAAGGAAAAAATAATAGGACCCAACCCAATCATGCTTTGTGTTTGTGATTTTGTCAACCCATTATGCCTACATGTGCTTGCATGTAAATTCCAAACTTCCTTCACCCTGCCTAATGCCCAGTACTATGCATGTATGACTGCATATGTGACCCTGAACCACGAAACCAGTCTTAAGTAGCACATGTATATTTGTAGCAAAAGCCAAAAGTACATTGTATGGGTCAAAATTAATAGTTCTTTTGTTTTTTGTTTTTTTTATACCAAAAATCATTTGGGTATTAAGTAAAGATCATATTACATTAAGATATTTTGTGATTTCCTACTATAAATATATTAAAACTTAGTATCTGATTAGTAATATGCATTGCTAAGAACTTCTTTTTCATTAACAGGCGATTTTCTCAATATTTTCACGATTTTTTTGCACCCTCAGACTCCAGATTTTCAAATAGTTGTGTCTCAGCCAAATATATTCCTATCCTAACAAACCATACATCAATAGAAAGCTTATTTATTCAGCTTTCAGATCATGTATAAATCTTAATTTCAAAAACACTGACCCTTATGACTGGTTTTGTGGTCCAGGGTCACACATGCTCACATATCAGAGTTTTTATTTCCAGTGCTAGGCATATTAATAATATTCTGTCACTGGTTTCAAATTGCATGACAAAAATTATAGTCAGTAATGTAATCTATTGATTACACATTTTAGGTATTCTGACTTTTGGATTACTTTTAGATTACTTTTGGCCTAAATTGTTTATTACATAGATTTGAGATTTTGGGATCGTTTGAAGCTGCATTTAAACTGCATTTTGGAAGTTCAAAATTAGGGCACCATATCAGTCCATTATATGGAGAAAAATTCTGAAATGTTTCCCTCAAAAAACATAATTTCTTTATGGCTGAAGAAAGAAAGACATGAACATCTTGGATGACAACGGGGTGACTACATTATATGTGAATCTTTGTTTTGGAAGTGGACTTCTCCTTTAAGTGCATTAAAGTCGGCACTGAAATCATCCTATCTACATTTTTTTTAAAATACATATTGTAGATGGACTATATTAAAGAAATAATCGTTTGTAATAATAATAATGCATAATTAATTGTGCACAATTATAATGAATTGCACAATTAAGTGAAAGAAATAAATAACTTTGAGTATAAAAAAAGTAATACTGGAAAAGCAAAATACTTACAACATCCAAAATCTTCTCTTCCATGTCATAGACAGTGCAGTCCTGTGCAAGAAAGAAAAAAAAAGTGCAGAGCATTGAGAGCACTGTGAATAATAAAAACAAAAAGTTCAGATTTAGGAATGTTGTATAATTACAGAGCTTGACACAACAACAGTGAATGACCTCCAGCCTCAAATAAACAGCTTTCAGCCTTGAATTACATCTCCATGTCCAGTCCGAGACAAGATAATTACACAATACATCATGGGAGTACACCAAAGTGAGGAAGAGGAGGACAAGGAAACCCAGCATCTGGTGCATTAAGCATAGAAAGGAAAGACGGCTTCAATAAAGGCATCTGATATCTAAGATTTCATATACTGAGCTGGTATTGAAAAGGAACCTCTCCTGATCTACAGACGTTTATTGTTTTTAAATGTTCAAAGGTTGCTGGACAGTTGCTAAGCCTTTGCTGTGGACATTTTGCTTCACCCAGCAACGATAATCAACATCATGATGTTTGAGGTTTGTGTCGCCATATTTGATGTAGATATTTTTATTTGATTCAAGAGTAAAAGGCTTAAATTTCAGTTACACTCAAAGTTACCTGGGCCTAAATTCAGTCCACTACAATAGTTCATATCTGCAGTACATTTCTATTCTTATGTCGGAGCTCCGCGTGACTGCAAATCAGAGGGAAATGTCATAAGCAGTTGTTTTAATCTGTCACCCCGACCGTATTTGTCACGCTACATTCTTGTTCTCCAGTAAGAGGCTATGCAATCTAATGATTTTATCCCACATCACTAAACTCCTGATTGGGCTGGAAACTTCCAGACACTCTTGACCCCCCATTCCATACACTCAAGCTGTTTCTGACCATTTTGGTCTTAGGCGATCCCTATTAGCTCTGGTTCCAGTTTACACTCTATAAAGACTCTTGGTTGACCTTTATTCCAATCATTCACTTATGAAAAATAAACACATCAAATTTGCAATGGTTTTATTACAAGTATTATATAATATGTTTATTTTAAAGTTAAGTCAGTGGTTTTTAAAACACTCACATCAGCCTAAGTTGTATTAAATTGTTTACTTTTGCTGCATTCTCTGGATTAAATAAAAGTACACTGATAAATTGCCAAAGGAAAACTTTTTTTGAATTTGGTAAACCATGCCCTTTAATAATGTGAACAAAATAAAGATGACATTTCCAGTATATTTCAAACTTTTTATAGTATAATTATTTCAACATGCTTCATTAGACTGGCGCTTACTGCAATGGGGGGGGAGGTTTTGAAGAACTAAATGGAATTCCAAAATGTCAAAACGGAGAAGGCCACATACCATATTCCTCTCTTTCCATTAGACCAGCCGATCAAGCAGTCAAAAATAACACTGTAAACACTCAATCTTTCCCCTAGGTCGTCTGAATCAAGACTTTATCTCTACCATATAAATATACTACCATAGTTAAGATCTATGAAACCCCAGCCATGAAGTCACTCAAGAAATTCTACACAATATTCCATTTTCCAAACAAGAATCTCTTAGGGCTGTCAAAATGACAAAGATCTCTCAAATTCTTAAAATAAATCTTAGACCACTGTCTGAAAACACCAAAACCAGTTCTTGAAGGAAATTTGGAATGTCTGCAACGTGACTAAACCGAACACTGCCACTGACCAATCCTTCAATGCTAAAAACTCTACATATCAACAAATTTAACTAAATATAGGGTAGAACGCGGCTAAAGGCACCCTGGGGTAAAAGGCGCCTAAAAGGCTCCTCTAAACAACTATATGGCAGAAAAACGTGGTGTAGCACTTTCCAAAACATCCGCTTTTCAACATACACGTGCAAAATTGTCTGATCCTTGACGTGATCGCAGACAGCAGTGCAAAGTTGATTCTGTGCTTGCATGATCTTGATGTTTTTTAAAATGTTGTAGATTTAAGTAGCAAATGAGAATCGTTAAAATTATTCAATACATCTTGAGACAAAGGTCTTCTTAATGACTTTCAGTTTTGTTTAAGATAATTAAAACAGCAGTTTTTAAATAACGGAAGAATATGTAAAAGTATGGTATTTGGTGTAAAAGGCACCCCTGCTGTTGTGGCTAAAAGGCACAATAATTAACATGATAATTAATAGAAGGATGACTTTTCCATTTGTTGACATGACATTGTTAGATTCAGATGGTAAATATCATATATTATGTTGGATGTCTATCTTAGAGATAATCACCATGTTTAGAATGAAACCATCATAGTTAAAAACATAATATTAATCATATCATATAATGAAATATCATTTGTTGTTACTACTGTAAATCTATATTAAATTATTATGGGATCTCCTTCAGTGCTTTCAGAATCTTTACATTTTAAAATGATTTTGTTTCTGTACTTTAAAATGTTTATATGTTTTTATTAACATATTTTAATGACAATATATTTATTGAACAAAAAATAAGTATTTTATTTATCAAAATAAGCAGAAAATAGTACAAACTTTGCTAAAGTGACTGTTTTGAACAAGTATTAACTTATACATTATTAAAAAAAAAAAAACATTTTAGCTAAAGTGTTTGTATCAATACTGTGTGCCTTTTACCCCATGCTGGTGAGCCTTTTACCTCATGTGTGGGGTACACTGTAAAAAACTTTTTTTGAGTCAACTTAAAATAATTTGTAACCTGGCTGCCTTAAAAAAAAGTTTACTTAACTTTGAATGTTAAATTATAGTAAGTGACAGCTTAGATATTTGAGTTGAATCAACTTAAAGTTTTAAGGCAGCTGGGTTACTTACCCATCTGTTAAGTTTAGCAAACACAAATATCTAAGTTGTTACTTAGTACAACTTAACATTTCAAGTTGACTAAACTTATTTTAATTGACTGAACTTAAAATTTTAAGGCAGCAGAGTAACAAATTATTTTAAGCTGACTCAAAAAATAGTTTTTTTATTTTTTACAGTGTAGAAGACCCCACTTGCTACCTCATACATTTATGAGATTTTTAAACAAAATAAACGGCTTGTATGATTTATTTTCACACAAAATCTGCTGCTCCATTAATGTTCAATCCAAACATATATATTTTTCTGAAATCATACACTTTGGGCACAGCGAAAAGAACATTTTTTTAGGGGGTGCCTTTAGCCCCATTGTACCCTACTATTTAACCATCCACACATATTTAAATACTAGCCAAGAATGTGTCAGGAGAGAGTATGTGTCTATCAAACCAACATCCTAACACCATCCATTGCTTCAACCGTCTTGAAGCATCTCTGATTATGGCAGCTATAAAATCACGCAACCACAAGCAAGAAGATAACATGAAGGAATGCTGGAGGCCAACTTCAAAGTGCATCCTGACTTGTTTAATGAAATTGTAAAGTCAGAGCCTGTGACTGATGTGTTGGGGGGTCTGCTTATTACTGTCCGAAGTAAACCCCCTGCAAGACAACATATGGTTAGATAACTAGCTTCAGGTTTGGACTGAATCCAGCTTTCCAGTGCATGAGAGCTTTAAAATAAACGTGGAAGGTTAATGTTGGCATGTTCAGGAAGTCTGTACTATTTTTGTCTGTAAGAAATGGCCATTGTACAGACCTGCTGTACTGTAGTGGTCAGTTCCAGACACAACTGAATGATTTTGTTCTTGGTGGTGGTGAAATCACTGATCCCCGTCAATGGAGTTCTGCAGACAGAGGAAACGAAGGTTGAAAGACCTCACAACACTCACATTAATACCAGGACAGGACAACAAACTACTGGTGAAGGGTTTTCTGATGTGGCCTTACAATAGCTAAGAACTTTACCATTTTTTCCATCACTGTGTGTCTGGAGTTTCTGAGTCTGTGGTCATAAAAACTGCAGCTGGAATTAAACATGTTACCATGTCAACTCCCTATGAAACCATTAAGCGCAGTCAGTTTCCATTTCTTTTTTTCTGAGACAGATCATAACAATCACACCATGAAACTTGAGAAGATATCACTGAATTTCTATGTAGTTAAAGCTTAATAATAATAGTAGTAATAGTAGTAACAGCAGCTCAGACTTTAAACAAATGTTTTAAGTTCAAAGTCGACATCATCTGTGTCAAAATTGTGGTTACAGAAAATCAAAAGTGAGACTTACTAATTCCAAGCATATTTCTTTTTTTTTTTAATATGCAGTTGCTTTCTGGTTTTCTTGATGTGGAGTTTTTTATTTTGATTACAATTATTAATACATTTGTTAGCTTAACAACATGCTATAGCAAACCAAAATCCCCTTATGAAAAATGCAAGACCCATTTCATATATATATTTGTCTCTGTTATACAGTCTCCGGTCAGCTCTATTGGAATTGCATAAGAAACATTTGTGTGGTTTGTGGTGTAGATGCTCACTCCCTTGTCATCCAAGATGTTTGTGTCTTTATTTTTTCTTCAGTCGCAAAGAAATAGTTTTTTGAGGAAAACATTTCAGGATTTTTCTCCATATAATGGACTGATACGGTGCCCCGATTTTGAACTGACAAAATACAGTTTAAATGCGGCTTCAAACGATCCCAAATGCGGTTGTAAACAATCCCAGCCGAGGAAGAAGGGTCTTATCTAGCGAAACGACCGGTTATTTTCATTAAATTAATACAATTTAAATACTTTTTCATCTCAAACGCTCGTCTTGTCTTGCTCTGCCTGAACTCTGTGTATTCTGGCTCAAGACAGTTAGTGTATGTCAAAAAACTCCAATCGTATTTTCTCCCTCAACTTCAAAAATCATTTCAAAATCATCCTACATCGCTGCAGAAGTACCGACCCAGTCTTTGCAAAGTGAACATGCAAAGAAGATCAAACACCCTCAACAAAAAAGGTAAAACAGCGATATAGGATGATTTTGAAGTTGAGGGAGAACATGAGATGGGAGTTTTTCGACATGCCCTAACTGTCATGAACTGGAAAAAAAGTTCAGGCAGAGCGAGACAAGATGAGCGTTTGAGATTAAAAATTATTTAAATTGTATTATTTTAATGAAAATAACCGATCGTTTCGCTAGATAAGACCCTTCTTCCTCGGCTGGGATCGTTTGAAGCCACATTTAAACTGCATTTTGGAAGTTCAAACTCTGGGCACCATATCAGTCCATTATATGGAGAAAAATCATGAAATGTTTTCCTCAAAAAACAATTTCTTTACGACTGAAGAAAGAAAGACATGAACATCTTGGATGACAAGGGGGTGAGTACATTATATGTAAATTTTTGTTCTGGAAGTGTTGTGGGAGTGAACTACTCCTTTAATCGGCTATTAGAGTATGATTTACATGAAATACTATTTAGTCTTTTTACATCATAATTTCTGGTTTATTTCAGTGTTACCTGTCATTTCCTTGTAATTATTTGTGAATTTACTAGCAGTTTCTGAATTGTTTTAAAGTCCTACACCAAACTGAAACACAGATTTGTGCTCCCAAAAATCTCTTCTTCATCATAAAGATGTGGTTAGCTGTGCACAGAGGGGTTAGGAAAGAAAGGCGGATTGTATCTGGTTTCAACTGTCTGCCCTGTCTGGAAAAATTGCTGCTCATGCAAGTCTAAGTTTGTACTCTGTAGTGAAATATATGACCTTAAAGAGAGTTAACATCAACTTTAAGAGTAAAAACCCCTTATAAATCATCTGTGTGCAACACACCTTGGCCCTTTACATGCTATACGTCCCCATTAAATACAGAAATAAGCAATAGAAATATGTGAAGAAATTATGAATAGGGATGTTTGTACCTGTCCAGCCATGCCAGGAGGCTTTTGGCGGCTCCAATGAGTTCAACCACAAAGGAGAGGAATTCATTTGGGAGCTTGCTGGACGCGTTGGTTTCATACGTAGGGCTCTTTCTTCGTTCTGACGTCGCAGTGTGAAGGCTGTTGGTCACAGCTCTCATCTTCAGCACCAGGTTCTTCAAGTTATCTGTCTCCACACCATAATTCTGAGGAAGAAATAGAAATACACATTTACTCTTAATTATACATCACTGTAAAACCGCCGGTTCCAAAATCCCTTTGTTCGTGCTTGCGAAGGTTCTGCATGAACCTGGCCATACTGATATATAATAACTAAATTTTGACCAAATTGTTCAGCTCTACAAACAAGCACAGCAACATTGTAATATTTTGTTAAATCTGAATTTTTATTAAAAAAAAAAAAGCATTTCTATTGTTTCCCAACAACAAGCACTTATGTGAGGTGAGTTAAGAGATACACGTAACTCTAGTTTAAATTAGTGCAATGACATTTTTATGGGTCATAACTTCTGGAGAGAAACAGTGCAGGCAATGGACAAAAATGATTCACATTCAGCTTTACAGATACACTAACCTCTCGTGTCAAAACTGAAGTGTACTTTGGTCTTAAAAGTACAAAAATTAACTAGATTCGAGCATATAGAGATTTACAAAGGAGACTTCATAGTCAGAAACTAAAACAAGTTCAATAGATTGTAGTGTTCTTTAACAACGTGGGTTACCGATTATTCAGCTGACGAAATGTCTTTCTAAGAATAAAATAAAAATAAAAACTTTTTAGTAGACAAAAAACTCAGTTTGAAGGTTGTAAGTCGTGAAACTGGCATGATCTAGGATCTTTATACAGTGCCTGCCATTATAAAGACTGTAAGTCTGTCCCTCACAGCCACATTTATTCCTGCTTTAAATTCAGTATGGCATCTAACCTGATTAAGGTCTGTATATATATCCATATCAGGTATGGGCATGTTACTAAACTAAAAACCAGTTAAGTTTTAATATTGTGATTGGCAATGGCAATTGGGTGATGCCTTAAAGTTAAACTAGACAGAGTCAAGTACTGTATGTGATAGTGGTAGTGCTTGTTTTTGAAAAATGTTTTATCTGTCTTAACCCTCTGGCCCTCTTCTTTTAGGGGTCACATTTGCCTTCTTCGTGGTCAAAAGTGACCGAAGCCTTGAAATGTAACTTTTTTTTTTTCAGGAAAATCAGTGTAATATATTATTGTTCAATAATATTTTTTGATTATTATTTAGAATTTTGAGGAGATTTTATGATACTTTGCAATATTTACACAAATTAAATGAGATGTTTTTCCCATTGGAATTAATGGGAAAGGTGTACATGTGGTACACTGACCAACAACTGTTAATTTTTTAGATTTTAGTTTAAAAAAAAAATTGGTGATTCCCCTGATTGATTCATCAATAAATGTAAATTTTCACTGAGCTGATTATTGCATCAGCAGAAACTTTCTCCTGGTTGCATTCCACACCTATGAGATGTGCACATGCCACCATCTGATGGATACAAACAACACAAGTTTGCATTCCACTGCTCCAACTTTTTGGTTTCCTTGCATGCCATTGATTTAAAACACTTGTTTGATTTATAAACGCAATTTTATGCTTGACTTGCATCAATACAATTTGTTTGGAGTAGACAAATTCTATCCACCTCTGGCATGCAATGAATGAAGGCTTGTCCAGTAGATGCAGCAAAAAGCAAAGAGACTGTATTGCACACAGTGCAATTTTATCCACACTTAGAAGTACCATCCTTAGTGTATCAAATTCAACACCCCTTGCTCAAGTGTTTCATGACGTAAAGCAATTGGACTGTTTAAAATTTCACAGCCCTATTTAGACTCTAAAATTGTTTGGCAAAATGTGCGCTGCTCGATTTAGCTGCTAAACCTGGCATCCCCTGTGTTCTACTTTTAATATCTTGGAAAGGACACTGAACTGCAGAGTGTTCCTCCTGGTCTGGCAAATCTCAGGATTGTGAAAGTACTTCATCTAAGCCTAATACCCCCTTTTTTCCCTTGAAAGAAAAAAAATCTACATCAAGACTTTCTGCTATGGTCTAAAAAGGATAAACTGAGGGGGGAAAAAAATCATAATTTCTTTACCCTCATCACATTCCAAAACAGTATGACCATTTTTGCTTGTACATTCAAATGTGGCATATTTGACGTCAGTAACACGATGCATCATCATAACACATGCATGCATCATTACTGATGTAAATTCTAAGGCAAGGCATTTTGAGCTGTAAAAAAATAAGGACTTTCGATAACTTGGGATATAGTACACAAGTCATATGAATTCCACCTGCTTTCAATAATAGTTTATATGCTAAAAGTAAATTTTGATAGAAACACTGGGTTAACTATTCCTTTAAGCAGCAAGCTTAGTAAAGCTTATTTGCCCTGTGAATCTCAGAGACTTCAAATATTGATATTGTATGAGACATTGTACGGCTCCATAAAAAACTTTTTCAGCTGCATATAGTGCTGTAAACGAGTTGCCCAGATACTGTAAAACTGTAAAACAGTGAAATTAATGTGATGTTTACGCAATCAAATCTAACTAGTTAGCTGATGTTGCACAAAGACAAAGCTAACCAGCATAATTAGCTTCCTGTTCAGTTCAGACTAGAGGTACTTGAGTCAGCATTAAGTGTTACACTGCTGAGTTAACGGTCCTGAAATAAGACTTTTAGGGCTGTTGTTTCTTGAATGATAAGGTTACCTACACCTGACATGTTTTGTAGGAAATGAGAGATTGGTTTCCACCATCAGGGCATAGATAAAGTTCAAGGTAGATGATCTCACAGATGGGGGCAGGAATTTGCTTCCTGTTCAGCATGAAATATACTTCAGGACACCCCATCAGGGAGAGATCTGGAGTGCTGGTAACACTAACACTAGCACTTTCTGCTTCCAGTACTTGGCCTGAGTGTCTTTAATATCATTTCCAGAGATATGAGACAATAGGAGACTTTTTCCATCGAAGAGGCTGCTGCGATTTAGAGACAAAACAGATGAATACAGTTTGGGGAGATCATCTGGAAAAATCATTAGGTGTCTCATTCTAAATCATGAATTATACAGGAATCCTTACTGTGATGCATTTCACATAATCTGTTAACTGATATCTTAGATTATGTCTGTATATTACTTTATTAGATTATCTGAAGATTTCGTACTTATGCTATTCATACTTATGTTTGACCACAAAACCAGTCATAAATAGCACAGGTATATTTGTAGTAATAGCTAACAATACACTGTATATGGGTCAAAATGATTGATTTTTATTCAATGCCAAAAATCATTAGGATATTAAATAAAGATCATGTTTCATGAAGATATTTTGTAAATTTCCTACCGTAAATACATCAAAACTTAATCTTTGATTAGTAATAGGTATTGCTAAGAACTTAATTTGGACAACTTTAAAGGTGGCTTTTTTTTAAGAGTTTGATTTTTTGCACCCTCAGATTCCAGATGTTCAATTAGTTGTATCTAGGCCACATATATTCCTATCCTAACAAACCATACATCGATGGAAAGCTTATTAATTCAGCTTTCAGATGATGTAGTTTCAAAAAATGACCCTTATGACTCGTTTTGTGGTCCATGGTCACATATTGTTCATTCTGAGGACAGGTATTTGGAACAGTACCTATAAAATTACTTAAAAACATACCTATAAAATACTCTTGAAAACTATGTTTTTTATTGGTATCTAAGGATCTATAACATTCATGGAACATTTCCATTGTACAAATCATTTTTATAGTGGAAATGTTTTAAATGTTACTAAAATGTTTCTACTAAAACTCTTTTATGGAACCAAAAGGTATTTGACCAAAAGGAATGTAACTGACTGCTGTCCCAGGTTGTTCTGTGTCAGTATGCTCTCTTTCTTCTCAAATAACAACAGTTTCAACTCAGTTTTTTGAATACGAAGCAACAAAAATCAGTGGAAAGTGGATGACATCTTTTTAGAAAACAACAAAAAGGTAAAAACTGAGGATTTGTGGCCACTGCCTGCTTTTGATCCTAAGGGTCTCTGGACCCAATTATAGCATTCATTGCTGGACACGGGGATGTACTGTATCATTTACAAGCATTGGCACGACCATCTGTCAAAGCAACCAAGACCTTCTTAAGCATGTCCATGTGCTCATATCAGGTCCTTGTAATTTCTACCCCCTACAGACACCAAAGTCTGTCTGAGCCATAGTCATCTCTCTTGTAATGACTTCCTTGCTTCCCTTTTTCAAAAGCATACTGCTCTATGTGGTAAACAGCATTATTATTCTGAAAAGCCAGTGGACATTACATGTTTTTCTCAAATAGCAAGTGACTAACTACCTATTTGTAAATTAGCAGGTCAACAGAAGAACATAATACTGCTTGATCAATATTTGTGTATAAGGAAAGAGTTAAGAAAATATTAAAAATAGGACTGCATACAATCAGTCACATAATAATAAATTATGTAATAAATACGTTTTTCAAATGGATATATGGGATATTGCATAAAGAGATGTGTAAAAGTGTATGTGTAAAATAACAGTAAAAACTGATCTATTATATATATATATATATATATAAACCCTGACAAAAACATATAACAAAATTACTTAAAGGAGAAGTCCACTTCCAAAACAAAGATTCACATATAATGTAGTCACCCCCTTGTCATCCAAGATGTTCATGTCTTTCTTTCTTCAGTCGTAAAGAAATTGTTTTTTGAGGTAAACATTTCAGGATTTTTCTCCATATAATGGATTTCATTGGTGCCCGATTTTGAACTTCCAAAATGCAGTTTAAATGCGGCTTCAAACGATCCCAAATGCGGTTGTAAACGATCCCAGCCGAGAAAGAAGGGTCTTATTTAGCGAAACGATCGGTTATTTTAATCAGAATAATACAATTTATATACTTTTTAATGCCAAATGCTCGTCTCGTCTTGCTCTCCCCAAACTCTGTGTATTCTGGCTCAAGACAATTAGGGTATGTTGAAAAACTCCAATTGTATTTTCAATTCTCCCTCAACTTCAAAAATCATTTCAAAATCATCCTACATCGCTGCAGAAGCACCGACACAGTCTTTGCAAACTGAACATGCAAAGAAGATCAAACACCCTTAACAAAAAAGGTAAAACAGTGATATAGGACGATTTTGAAGTTGAGGGAGAACATGAGATGGGAATTTTTAGACATACCCTAACTGTCATGAGCCGGTACAAAAACAGTTCAGGCAGAGTAAGACAAGCTTTGGCATTAGAAAGTATATAAATTTTAAATGTATTATTTTGATTAAAATAACTGATCCTTTCGCTAGATAAGACCCTTCTTCCTCGGCTGGGATCGTTTACAACCTCATTTGGGATCGTTTGAAGTCGCATTTAAACTGCATTTTGGAAGTTCAAAATCGGGGCACCATATCAGTTCATTATATGGAGAAAAATTCTGAAATGTTTCCCTCAAAAAACATAATTTCTTTACGGCTGAAGAAAGAAAGACATGAACATCTTGGGGTTGAGTACATTATATGTGCATCTTTGTTTTGAAAGTGGACTTCTCCTTTAAACTAAACACAAAAATAGAGTAAAATATAAAAATGAAATAAAATGTATTACATCATATGCTGTTTAAATCACTACATTATCCACAAATAACACAATAATAATATTTGCTGAGAAATTAAGATAATTAACAGAGATAATTAACTGAGGTTGACTTAGGGGTTGTTAACACAGATTTTTAAAATGCTGTGTCAACATGTTTTGAGACCCTGTCTGTTCCATTCTTATGTGTACCAGTTGTCTATGAAAGCAAAACGTGTCTTGTGTGAACGGCTCTTCTTTCTGTGTTGCCTGCTCTCAGTGAGTGTGGTTTGGCAAAATGTCTTAACTGCAATAGTAGCTTTACTAGGGCTTGTGCTGAGTGTGGACTGGCAAAAACACACTGGCACTTCAGGCCTGATTTGCTCCAGTTCTAGGAAATGGAATGAGGGGGAACGATTTTTTTTTTCTTTTATCATTTAATAATATATACTTATTGTGAACATAGATAAAACTCTCGGAAAGCCAAATTGAGCTTTTATTAAAGTTTATTTGTTTAGTTTATAGGAAGGTGTAAGTTTAAGGCTGAGTTTAGGTTTAGGTTCAACACTGTAATGTAATAGCATTGTGATATACAGTAATTACATGTCAACATTTGCAAATATGTTATAAATAGGTCATTAATCTAATACCACAACAAATGGGAAATGTGAATAAGAACACTAACCAGAGCACAGAGGAGATCTACGGCCTCTAAAACCAGTTCCTGGTGGCCAATGCGGGCAATGCCCAGTTCCTCAAGGTCCTGATGGGAGATCTTCAGTAGCTGTTCTCCATTAATCTTCTCTCTCTCAAAGTTGTGCACATATTGTTGTAGGCTGTCATCCAGACCTTTACATGAAAAAAGGAAAGTGAAAAAACAGCAACATTTTAAAGGAAGGTAAGAAATGTCATTTCTGCATTTGACTTACAAAAGCAAGATGCTTTTGAACAATGTTCTGATAGGGTAACTATGCTTAAATTTTTCGGGAAACAAGCCTAAAAATGGTTTCTGTTATTGTTTCTGATTATTAGGCAAAAAGTGTAAGGGGACACTGAAAAATAACAATTTAAAACACACTGGACAACTTTGTGGAGCTGTGACCAAAACTGACGATTTTTTGTTACGTTACAATAAGTGCAGTTTTTTTGAGCTTTTCATTTAATACAGTTTTTTTTTTTTTTTTGAGTAACAAATCAGCATATTAGATTGATTTTTGAAGGATCACCGAAGACTGGAGTAATGATGCTGAAAATTCAAGTTTAATATTACTTTTTTGGAATAAATTACATTTTAAAATAGAATTTTACACTTTTTTTTTTATTGCAAATTAAGAAATAAATAAACATACAGATTTTACAGTACTTTTTGGATCAAATAAGTTCAGCTTTAGGGAACGTAAGAGACTTTTTTTCAAAAACATTTAACATTCATTCTTACCAACCCCAAACTTTTGAACAGCAGTATATGTAAGATAAATACACAAGATATGCGGGAACAAAGCAATGTTATTTCTCTAGAAATGTGCTTCCTTTCTTGACACTGCAACAGGTGTGTATAGAGCTTCCAGACATAAACATCATGTTGTTTCCACCTGCCTGAGTGTGTATATATGTGTCAAGCTGTTTAAAGAATTGACAGGTTTTGTTGTTTTTGCAAAGGGTCAACTATAATTACAGCGAACCTACTAACTCACAGAAAGTACACCTCAAAGGAAACTAATGTCAGCAGACTGGTTTAGCTGGATTCTTCAGGGCTTTGTTATGCCTAGTTCAGTTTCTTTACGCATAGATCTGTATGGTACTGTTGATGTGTTTCCTGCTTCTGTTTCCTTTTCATGTTAATCGCATGAAGCTCGATTAGAAGGATTTGCTGAGATAGCAAAAGAATGTATGTCTGACTCTTGACAAGATCGTCCACCACCCAGATACACAATGCACTCAGTCACCCAGGCTGTAACAGCAGTGAAGGACAGTGAAGGATGGTCCTGTGGGACGAGGGGGGATGGGTGTTCACCCAGTCAAAGGCACTACAGAAAGAGCAGCTGCGAAGGTCTGGCCCCGTGCCCTCGGACTCAACGGCTTGACAGGCCAGACAAAATCACTGACCTTAATATTCAATACACAGTCCACCTCCATTTATCTTTGGAAAACTCAAAGAAAGTCGAGGCTCATTCAGTGAGCGGTTGCATAGAAGTACACCTTAGTTTTTGACAGCCAAATGGATGTTTTTTGCAATTAAATAAAAATGGATAGTTTAAAATTATATTAAATGTAATTAGTTAAACTTTAGAATGTTTTGACCCACTATACAGAAATAGTTCACCCAAAGAAAAAAAAAATCTAAAAATTCTATCATCATTTACTCACGATAGCGTGACTGTCTGTCTGACATTCTTTTCTTTTGTGAAATATAAAAGAAGATATTTTGAAGAATGTTGGTAACAATTGACATCCACTGTAAAAAGAAAGTCATAGAGGTTTAAAACAACATGATGGTGAATAAATGATAAAAGAATTTCCATTTTGGGGTGAACTATTCCTGTAAGCATGACTTCTTATATGTAATTTCATAATTACCAATAATTACCTAGTGTTTCTGATCCATGGTTAAAGTGCACTGCAGTAGTACATTTGTGTTTTTTTTTAAAATATACATTCAGTACATTAAGCATACTTCCTTTTCAAAAGGGTTAACAATGACAATTGACATGAAATACCAGTTGTTCATAACAATTCCAGTGAAATTTCGCAGCACTAATAGTGTATTGCATAAAATCCTTGAAGCAAAAAAAAAAAAAAAGGTAAATAGTAACAAATTAAATGAAAACAATGAAATGTACTCTAAAACGTATGCCAATTACAGTAATTAAACCACTCCTGGTATTTTTTTTTTTCCAAGTAACTGTTCAAGTAAACAGTAATAAAGAACAAAGAAATTAATTAATGAAAATTAAAATAATTAAATAATTAAATAATTAAAATGTGGAATTATGAGTGTTACTATTTTAATGTTCCGTAATTCTTAATAAACGATACATAAAACAATCTAATCATTTTCAGTTTAAATCAGTTTCAATTACACTGTAATGCTGAATAGCTATAATTACAAATTTTGTCACCAGAAAGGCATTGACATGAGCACTGGTGTCAGTGATACCAGCCATCCTTCATAGTGCAGAGCAAAAAGATGTCATTAAGCAAATATTTTAATTATTAGATATTTAAAATACTGTCTTTATTGTTTCCAAATTAATTTGGAGATTCACTGTGGAAAAATGTTTATTACAAATTTTAATGTTGGCTGTGATTAATTACAGAAACCAGGTCGTTGTTGTTTTTTAATCGAATGACCGCTCTAGTTTCACCTCAGCTCTAGTGATTCATCTTAGAGTTGTTTCAGTTCAAAAAGAACACAATATAAAAATCACAGAGCATCAGTGTATACTGTGAGGTGAACAAAGTGAGTCTGAGTGCTAAGTTAAACCTGAGTGCAGCAATGAAAGAAATCTGGAAAGAAGTGTGTCTACAGATAATCAATACATTTTAAAGAGGTTAGTTAATGTAAAAGTGCAATTAGAGTTCTGCCTTTTAAAAGAGGATACATTTACATTCAGTTATTTAATAAACTGATAATCCTGATGCTTCATTAATAAAGACATGTGTATAATGATCCTAAATGTGAACATATGACTGTTGCTGAAAAGTTTCTATAAATGATTTATGAAACATGCTTGCTTTCAAAAAATGTTTGTCCAGCAGGAATATTAATATTATTTTAATATTATTAATATTATTATAGAGAAAATCTCTAATATAAATGAATGAATTTAAGTGATGTAATTATTAAAAACCAATTAAAATGCTGCTTATTTGCACTTGTGCATATGAATGCATGAACTCGGTTCACCACAAGCCCTCACGCTATATGTCGGCTCACTAACCACGAGGCTATCGGTGCCGACATGCATATGTATTTCTACATTTTAATTAAAAATGTCAAATTATTTGAATTATTGGTATTTGAGTAGCAGAAAGTTATGTGATGCGATCTGGGAAACCTGTCGGATGTCATGCTGGGATGTTTTCAGGAAATTCGAAAAATAGGTTGATAGATTATGTAACATTTTGTCTGTCATTTCTGAAAATATCTTGGCATAATTCACTTGTTTAGTGCAGAAAAATAGCCATTTTTTTCAGCAAGCATAAATTACTGTTTAGCTATCAAAATAAACCACGTAACATATTTAATAACAGTGTATCAATGCACATTCCCCACCAGTCCAGTGTAAACTACGGCACGCAAAGCTTTTTTATTTACTTATTTTTTAATATGGTGAGATGGCAGAGCGCAAGAGAGAACATCTGAAGTAGCTGTTCACTTAAACTTAAAATCTTACTCATCTCAATCTTGGTGATGTCAGTGCCCTAAACAATGTTATAACAAACTATTTCACATCCAGAGATGAAGGATCAAATGATGAAGTTACTAAAGAGGAGGAGTCCCTTGACAGTCTATTTCATGCAGAGTGCACGAACAGTTGCGCTGCGCTCGCTTTTCTAAATGTAAACTACAAGGTACACGATTTGTGCTATCTAAACATACAAGCGGTGATCAAAAGTTCAGAGACTATGCCCATGATAAACAATGGAAAACTGTCCTCTTCAGGGTAACGTTAGTCTGTTTGTGTAACGATGCAGTATAGCGCTCCTGACAGCTCTCGTTAAAAATGAAAGTGTAACCAGTATCACTTTAAACCCGTTTTTCTCAAAATTCCATTCCTGAAAATCATAGCTATCAGCCATAACTTTTGTTACGTTCAAGCTACAAAAGGACAAAATAAAAACAGTTTTGGAAAGGGCTTGAACCCAGCTTTAATATGGTATCAAAACCTAAAAACCACCATGTGTTGGGTTTTCCTAGATCACATCACATCTGCTTTTTAGGTTGTGTCTACATGAGAAATGAGAATCCTGATTTGTTCCTCACCTGATTTAGGATAAATTTATGCTCAAATTCGATTGTATGTGTGTTTTATAAATGAAGCCCCTAGTGAGGATCACACTACAGAAACAGGGAGGGCCTGGATGTTTTTTCACCTAAAAATCTCTATTACTAAACACCACATAGCTCAACTACACCTTGTTTTTTCTCTACAGCTTCTTTTTGTCTAAGACTTGTTAAAGTATCATGTTTCTGATCAAAATTGGATAATTACACAGTTGGCTAAGTCTACAGTCATGTTTTTGCAAACCTGGCTCTTGCTCAAACAGACTTTGATGTGATAACTGATAAACCCAACACCTTGTGCTCTGAAACTAAAACCGGCACATCTGTTCTTACAGGATGTGCCCCCAGCTCTCTGTACAGCGTGGAGGCAACCCTTCCCAAAGCCATCCCTGTAAGTCTCACAGCGTAAGTCTCGCTCACACTGGCCCCATGTCAACAGAATGGCAAGCTGTGGTTCTCAGGGGTTTGATTACATGAGAGAGAAAGCCCTTCCACCATCCAGAATGAAGGGCCTCCCAGTGGGAGTCTGACCTCCCTCTCCACACATACTCATATGCAGCGTGCACAATAGCCACTGCCACTGGAACTCTCGATCATTCTATTGAGACTTCCAGTAAACCTGTGGGGATTGAAGGAATGTCCATTGTTTTTGGGCGGCGACCCTTTGTGGGAATTTCACAATTCCACAATGGTGCACAATTTCCATAGACATTTGTTATTGTGAAGGCAACAATTAGAAAAAAAATCTTCTGCGTGTGAAACCTCTCATTAGATGCAAGAACCAAATGAGTAAACAGAGCATAGCAGAGGTGTGGTTAGTGTAAAAACATAATAAATCAAATAAAATATGAGGTGCTGTATGGTAAATTCTAGGGTATCTTCACGGTAAACTTTTAATCATATATTTTTTTGCTCAAAAAATATGAGATTCAGAATTTCATCAGAATTACCGCACTTTCACATAAGCAAAAAAAAACAAGTGAAGAGAATGTCAAATCAAGAGAATGTCATATCCTGTTTCATATGTTGCGTGTTTCATATCATCATTGCTTTTTCCAAAATATAGAGAGAGTGTGCGCGCATAGTTGCCAGGTTGGAAAGATGAAGTACAGAACTGGCTCTTCCTTTGCTCTTCCTTGGCTTCCTCTGTCATAGACTTTTAGTCAATGCAGTTTTGAGACAAAGAACTGATTTTTTTGGTATCACACACGACTTGGGTATCAGACAGAGCGGATATCTTTACAGGATGTGGTAAACAGACTAGATCTAATATTTCCGGCACTGAGATTCAATCTAACAAAATCAACGTGATAACGTCAGTCACTTCTATTGATTGGATTTTAGCAGCTCGTATAACAATCAATACTGTCCATCTGATTTGCAAATTTGCCTGCAGTTCAGCTTAAGAAATCCACACAGAAAAGAAAGGCAGCTGGATGAGTTTTTTTTCACCCCTCTTTTTTGAAACGAGAGACAAGAGGGACAAAAAGCTTTTAGAATTACAGGTTTTAAGAAGATGCTCTGGGCCAAATGGCTGCTTTTGCTATTCCGTTTGCCATTTTAGATGAAAATACAGGGTGGAAAAAAACTGAAAAAAGTCCTTCAGGGACAGGAAACTTAACTGACAGGTTTGCTATCATCATCTCTATCAGAAATAACTGACTAGAAAGAGGACTAGTTCTGGGTCAGTGAGTTCAGCTGAAGAATGACCTCTGTAATATGTATTATACGTATGGCTTTTTTGATGTAAACTTGCTCGGTAGCTCACCTGGTAGAGCTTAAAGACTTGTAAAAGCAAACTAAAATGGCATGATTGCTTAGGCAAATGCATTTATGTTTGTGTTAACACTATCAGTTAGGTTTAGGGTTGGGTTAAGCATAGATGGGAATTCTTGATAGAGCATTAACATTTTAGTGTCACGCAACTTTTAGTGATACTTCCTGGACATTTTACTTTAAAAGTGTTGTGAAATGTGCAAGAAGCAGCATTATATCATTTTAAAGAAATGTTATCCCAGTCATGTTGTTCCAAAGAGCTTGGGTTGGAAACAAAACCTCACTGGACAGTGACTGATTTGAAACAAGTAGGACATGCATAGAAATGCATGCAAAAACTATGACTGATCATTATGCCTTTCTATGTGCAATCCCTTTAACAAATAAAGCAATAATAAAGACAACAAAGTGACTTTAGTATATGCGTGTATGCGTACAATGCACAACATGAACTTCATCATCAGCAGAGCAATGAATATTCACAGCGTGATTTATGCAGTTTATTAAAATTATGCTTCTAACCCCACATACTCTTTTTTCATCTGCGTGCCATGAATTCCTCTGCACTAATTAATGGGAGCACAAAATGGTGACATTGTCCCAGCCCACTGTTTCATAGTCAAAAAAATTAAGAGATCGGACAGCAGCAAAGTAACTGCAACAACAATAAGCATTTGCGTTTGTGTTAAGAGATAGTACTCAAATTTAAAAGAGGACAAAGACATTCTTATCAGTCACATCATATGGACAGAGACAGCACAAACACTGGATGAGGATGAATATTTCCAGTGCATGGGTTAAATGCCCATTTTGCTATTTAGCAGTACTCTTAAATAAGCATGTTTGGCTTTTTTGTGTACACAAAACTAAAGTATACTTTGTGCTTGAACCAAATGTTCTCTGTACACTCAATTTGTAAAGTGCCTTTATTATTATTTGCCCATAGCTCTGGCTGTTGTTTACAGTTGCATAAGAAATAGAGAAGAGATTAGGATTTTTCAACTTTTAAAAGGTTTAAATAGGGCAGGGCAATATGGGAAAAAAAATACCTTGATTTTTTTTTTTTTTATATTAGTCGATATTGATATTTATCACAATAAATGTCAAATTTTTCTTTCTTTCAAGTTTAAAGGCAGATTTTGCTACAATGTGAAAGTTGTAAAAACCAGACAGTAATTGTGGCTTTAAAATATTCTTTATGGTCAGACTATGACAAAGACATGTTTTTTTAATTATTTACAGTTTTTCCAGTCATTTTTCCTTAACAAAAAAAAAAAAAAATCTTAATAAAAAAACTTAGTTCTACATGTTCTAATGAGTAATTTTTTTTTTTTCAAATTAAGAAAAAGGTTTGTGTTACCTGATAATATTAATAATAATATAACATTTTTGTCTCTTAGAAATACACATTTGATAGTAGCTTGAGTTTGGATGCAGATGTAGATTTATGTCTATTATGAAAATCAATAATATCTATAAAAATTGTAGCAACCTCATTTTTATATGGTAAAATTTAATTGTTCTGACTGTTTGAGGGTTTTTTTTTTAATTAACCATTGCTCTTCCATAGTAGCATGCATTTAGATCATGATGATAACAGTTAAAACCACAAATACAGCACCTCAATAACATGGTGAAAATGTAATATAGTTTCTAGGTTAATTTCTAGCTTAATCAGAAAAAAACAATACTGTAATTATATGCCATTACCCATCCTTCAATACATTTAATACATGTCTACATTAATAATATAATAAGATTCAACACAAATATACCCACATTTTTGACCCAATACCACTGTAGTGCAGTTAGTGCTACTACAATAAATCTATGGTAAATGATGGCTATTTGTAGATTAAAAAGCCTTCTGACTGAATTGTTGCGTACAGTTTCTCTCCTGTTTGTCAAGGCTGTACCATCTAGCTATAAACCGAGTTATTTGTGTTCTTCATTGAATTCAAGCGGTTCACACTGGATCTCACAGCACTGTTTAGTGACCGAGACATTAGCGAGTGAACGTATCTGCTCTAGTAAGTTGAACGTTGATCCGAGCGGATAACAACAAAACACTGGTGATTGCAACAACAATTGATGCTCATGTTTACATTTTGGCAAAGACATTTTACAATTTATAATTTCTTGAAGAGAATCAGCACAGACACTGGACAAAGATGAATCTTTCTAGTGAGTATGCATGAACTGCCTGTGCTTGTATATTTTAAGTATATTGCGAAAGGCTGTCTGTTTGGCTGTAAATACACTAAACATACTCATTAAAACCAAACTGTACTTTAGCTTAAAGTGATTGGTGGGACTTCCCTACTTTCCTTCCCATATTGAGCCCTGCAATTTCTAATTTTGTTCATTTTTCTGTGCTTGTGAGCACTTCTTTAAAAATGACTGTATGATTTACATAATAACACAACGCAGGTGGTTTCACACATTCCGCTTGTCTGAACACAGAAACTGTGTGGTTTCTGCCCAGCAGTCATTCATAGACAGACCTGTTCGAGCCGCTCAGGGTTCTCACGCTTGCCAAAATCTCCTCATTAACTCCTTATACAGTAATTGTTGTGGCTGAACGGCGCAGACACCATGAAAGTCAGTCTGAGAGACCTGTAATCAGAAGTAGCTTTGAAAACAAAAAGGCATCTGTGACTGGGTCTACCCTTACCAAACTCTGCCACATCGCCTTCTGCCAAACCATAATTACAGAGACAAACCTCCCATGTTACCCCCATATCTTAACAACTACCTTGTTACACCCTTATTTTAGCATAAAATGTACTGAACCAATGGACAACATCTTAATTATGAAATTCCTGCATTATCTTTCTGCTCGTTGGTTGCAAACAGACCCAATATAGAGTAAAAAGTGTAAGCAGATCCAGAAGACAACATAAACCTCAAAGGAATGTGTTGCCCTTTCTTTGGGTGGTTGTGGATCTTCCTGCTGAAAGAAGACAAAATGCAATAACAACAAAAAATGTAAGAAAACTTTTTGGAAACATGCATCTGCCTGTGCAAAGTTAAATTCAATCTCTCATGTCACAACCAGCCAAAAAGCAAACCTGGTTAGCCTTGCTTTATACTATCTGCAAAAGATACCAGGATGAGACGTTACATAACTGAATGAATGTGACCACAAGTTTCAGCTTTACCAAAATACAGACCTCAAATTTTCCATTGCAAAGTTTCCATTATCAGCATATTTCAAGCAGTTACGATTTTCATATTCCACTTGCAAATATTTTGTGAAAGCAAATAATAAAACTAAACTTGTTTTCTGATTTGAATGCAGACGGATCATCACAAATCTGCATTTATCATCACAGTTCTACAGTTTTGCCAGCAGCATTTTCACACTCACACTCAGATGAGATGAATTTAGAAACATCACAGTGATTTACAGATAGACAAATAAACTTTATCAAAAAAAAAAAATGTTTCTAGTTTTTAATGGATTGTCATTTTGATGAACCAAGATCTTTGTCTATGCTGTATTCACTGTTGATGCTTGAGCAAAACATTATTATATACATATTCATAGCACCCCTGCCGTCACCACAACAAGCTTTTCTACTTCCAATGTCAAAGTCTGCCTATTTTGTAATCGTTCTGGCTTTTTACATGGAGTGAAAAATTACAGCCGCATCAGTGCAGAACACTTATGAGCAGATCATTCCTCTTTAGCTTGGCTTGAAATAAATATGAATTAACGTAAGTGTTGAAAGAAATAATACAACTTACTGAAATGTGTCATGTAATCACTCAGTCAGAGTTTCAAGTGCAAAATGATGTCAACAGCTTGTAAATATATCAAGAAATGTTACATTTTCCCTTGGAAATCCAGTGTCTATTAACTTGTGAGTCAGCTAGAACATTGTGATAAATATATACACCATATTGCATATTATTCATATTTTCTTTCTTGTTTTTAATTTTTTTACTTTATTTATTTTTTAAATTTGTTTAAAGGGGTCATCGGATGCCCATTTTCCACAAGTTGATATGATTCTTTAGGGTCTTAATGAAAAGTCTATAATATACTTTGGTTAAAAATACTCAATTGTTGTGTAAAACAACACCCTATTTACCTTGTCAAAATGATCTCTGCAAAAATCATCTCATTCTAAGGGGTTGTTCCTTTAAATGCAAATGAGCTCTGCTCGCCCCGCCCCTCTCTTCTCTCTGTGGAGTGACGATTTTGTTTACTTTAGCCACATTTAGCCACGTAACTACCACATTATAAGGAAAGGCAATCGCAAAGATTCATTAAAAAATGCTTATACACACTTCTGCTGTAAGTGAAGCTGGATCACGAATGATTCGCCCAAACATAGACGCATTTATGAAGATCGGGAGGCGCATTCCCTTCACAAACAAATGTAATCCACTGCATCTTCAGCGGCTCAGATGTCAGGAGTAAATGACGACCACTACATTCATTATTACATCCAGCAACACAACACCTCAATCGCTCAATCGGAGATATTCTTGTCTAACTTACATCCCTGCTTCAGCATCGAAACAAGGAAAGTTACTGGACTGTGACAGCTGGTCTGAGGTAAGAGCTCATGTCAATCAACTATTGTGGGAGCGGCCTCTGTCGGTGTGACGCCACACTGACAGGCATCTGAGAATGGCTCGATTTAAAAAAGGGGATATTATTTTTACAGATTAATTAAAAACCACTGCATGGATTTTTATCATTATAGGGTAGATTTGTACATACACTGCCAACACACATTAATGTTCAAACAACATGAAAAAGTGAAGTTTGCATCCGATGACCCCTTTAAATATATATATATATATATATATATTTTTTTTTCTCTCATCTAAATGAAAATTTTCAATTTGGTATCAGTCTCTCAGTGAAAAAATCATTTTGGTGAATCACCAATATTTACATATCACATGCCACAATATATACAGTATATCACTATACCACCCAGGCCTACAGGTCAAAGAAGGTTGGAGACAGTGATCTGCTATATGTCTGTTATTTCAGCTCTCTCCCAAGAAACACACAACAGTGTAACAAAGAAAAAAATGTCTTCATTTACTAATCAATTGTAGTGCATGAAAGCAGCACTCTAGGGGAGTATTAGGTTTCACTGAAGTTATGCAAGTTAACTCCTTATACTTAAGTATAAAAATGAGGTAAATCAATACTTTGCGAACATATGAATAGATCCTCAGTGAAAAATGAAAGAGTGGACAAAGGATATTATGGCTGGTGTCTTTTAAAGTGTGTGAAAATTATCGCTGTAGATGAGTCACATCCACCAAGCTGTTCTCAGTGAATGACAGCATGAGCGACTGACTCAACCCTGTGATGTTGTTACTCTGGGATCTCACACAAACACAAACCCCTCTGACTGACGCACAGGAGACTGATGTCAAGCACGTACATGCATTTATTGAGATGGCATGCCGGAATATGCTGGAATCCTTTTGCAATATGTAGATTGATTGTCCCCAAATAAAACCCCAACTGTTTAAATACAAAGCAAATCATTTGTAACCTTCAGGATACAGGCATTTGCATGCATATATGCAAGTATGCATTGAACAAAGACTCCATAAATTAAAGTTTGTTTTTTTTACACATGAAGGCGAGAGCAGGATTTCCCATAATGCCCTGATGCAGTTCAGGCTCTTTGTCTGTGCATGCACAGTAACACCCTTCCTCTGTTTACCCGAATGCAGGTGCTGGATGAGGGGTATTATAATGTGACCTTTACACCGTGCAATGGGAGACCCAATTCTTTTGTGTTTTCGTGAGCAGTGGAAACACACCAGAACTACAGCAACCCTGTCAATCACTGCAGTCCACTCAACTAACTTTATTTGTTTGTTTTAGTATTTTTGTTATAATTAATAGAACAATTATAAAGATATGTTTTTGCAAAGACTGAAAGCACACACAACATTATTTCTATTGCTACTGTTTGTGCTATGGACAAAAATGATACCACAAATTGCAGCCATGATGTCAAAACCCAAAAGACTATTTCACCATGAGTTCTACAGTTTCTGAATAAAACATGGTCTGTGGTAAATATAAGTGGATAATATTTGGACATTTTGCCCTACAATGTAAATCACACACCCATACTGAAAACAATTTAAATCAGTTATGTTTCTTTTTAAAAATATATCAAGCTTGGGGTGTAAAACTGGTTTGACGTCATTTTGAACAAAATCAGGCCAAAAAGAAGTTCATTTGAAGATTGTTTCAGCAGTTCAAAACAGCTTAAGTCAACTTTTCATGAATGTTTTCCCTTTGAACTACCATTGGTCTATGGCTCCACCTACTTTGATGTGGAAATCCCATTCATTTCTTCTGTTCTGTTCTTCTCTTCATGTAAAAACAAGAACACACTGGAAAGCTACTTTACAGTAAGAACAGTTGTAATTCTAATTGAATGAAACACTGTTTTTCATGTTTAATACTGTAAAGCTGCTATATAAATGAACATGACCTGACTTGACTGGAGTGCCAAAGCTAGTGCAAGCATTTCTACATTACTATGATCAGACACTTTCTTGACTGCTGTTTTTTCAACACTGTCATAAGTCGTAAGTAGCACGGCTATATTTGTAGCAATAGCCAACAATATATTGTATGGGTCAAAATGATTGGTCTTTCTTTTATGCCAAAAATCATTAGGATATTAAGTAAAGGTCATGTTCCATGAAGATATTTTGTAAATTTCGTACCGTAATTATATCAAAACTTCATTTGTGATTAGTAATATGCACTGCTAAGAATTTCATTTGTACAACTTTAAAGGTGATTTTTGCAATATTTTGATTTTTTTGCACCCTCAGATTTCAGATTTTCAAATAGTTGTATCTCGGCCAAATATCGTCCTATCCTAACAAACCATACAACAATGGACAGCTTATTTTTCAGCTTTCAGATGATAAAATATGAGATCATATAAATCTCAACTTCAAAAAACTGACCCTTATGATTGTTTTTGTGGTCCAGGGTTACGTAACCGTTAAATGAAAAAAATAAAATCAAAATAATTTTTGCATGCAAACAGTTTTGGAGGAATGGAAGTTTCATTCCAAAGAAATCTTATTTTGTGCTTCTAAGATGAACAAAACCCTTATGGGTTTGTAACAACATGAGGTTGAGTATATAATGACAGATTTTTAATTGTATGAACTGAAGTTTAAATGAACACCTAGTTTCCCCAAGAACTGAAGATGGTCATCAAAATATAACTTTGCCCCCCAGAGCTTACTTCTGTCCCTTTCACTGATGAACTTGTGTGTTTAGTAGGCATTCCATTTGTTCCTGAGGATTAGCCTTTTGCCGCAGTGAACCCACATTGTCCCGTCCAACTTTCTGCCTGGCTAGGCACCCATGGAGGGGCAGTGAACTGTGTGTGATGTGCTACCTGAGGTGGCGTTTCCCCCATTGTGTTAAGCTGCGTGTTTATAGAGATCACTGCTCTTATGCTGGCACTACAAAGCTAAAGTGATCTGGGAGATTTGCATTGGGTTGTTCAGTTCTGAATGCAAAAGCCAGCAGGCTCACGCCTTGCCACCTCAGTGCTGTCATAAACAGAGCATGGATTCATGCAAATATCAACGGATTTTCAAAGTGGGATCAAAGGTCTTGTGTGGAAAAGTAGAGTGTAGTGAGACAGGATCAATGGCATAGAATTCTGTACTGTATTTGTGTCCGCATTGTGTCTGTACGTCCATACTGCACTCTACTAAAATACAGTCCAGTAAAATTAAAGAAGAGAACAGGAAATTCCAGGCACCTCTTCCATTTAAACTGCAGCAGAGAATCTCCATTAAATATTTACGAGAATTTCGTGAAGACACCATATGGTGACACCAAGATCTAAGGGTTGACATATGGTGTTGTGGTTACGTGGATGGAAAACATTAGATTAAAGCATTAATATAATTAACACAACCTATGGAAACAGTGCACTTGTTGGTTCCACATCACAGGCAGTCTTACCTAACTTGCAAAATGTTCTTCAACATATATATATTCCTGTCATTCAAGTTTACAGATATGGAACTTGTGTTGTCTGTGAACAAGTAGCAAGTAATTGTTATCATACTTTTAGCAATGCAAAACATTAACTATTTCCACCATCCCCAGGCTGGTCAAGATGATATTGTTTTCCCCAGAATATCTTAAAATGTCGCTGTCACATCTATTAAATGCCATGATTTGGAAATCTACCATTTTTACCATACAAAAGGCATTTTTGACAATGAGATCATTGTTAAAATTATCCCTCATAAATGCTAAACATAAAAAAACACAGACAAGTTCAGAAGCTTCAAGATGTTTATGCAGTCACATGACTGCAATTCATATAAATGTTTTTATATGGAACGGTTAGAGACAGGTATCATAGCATGGTTAGGTTTAGCGGTTGGTTAAGGGCAGGTTTTGGAGCAACATTGTAATTTGGTGTAATTACGTAAAATAATTACAGATGCAATTACATGCAGGAAGTATTTAAATATGTCAAATATAAAAACATGTTTGTACAAAAAAAGTGCATTGTATCAAATGAATCATAGTGTCAAACAGAACCTGTGTTAACAGTGCTATTTTAAATGAGTGTGTGTTAATGTGCTATTATCGCGTTGACTTCGTCAACCCTAAGTTCTACACAAGATTTTTTTCTTCGCACGAGTTGCAATCCAACACGTTTTTCCTCCCTCTTTTAACTGATAGGATGTAATCGGCCCTGCGCTTCGTCAGTTTTTAATCAGCAAATGTCTAATTAAATGTTTACAAAAATTGGCCAATACCAATTAATGGCCAATACATTGGTGCATGCCTAATTATTATAGTACTTTTATGGTGCTTTTGCATCATTTAGGTCATTTAGAGGTTTTGAAACTTGATCATCTCAATAGTTTAAGAATTCAGGTTTTTTTTTTTTTTTTTGGATGCATCTGAAGTTTTAAAAAAGAATGTTAGGCACCCAGCTGTCCTTCAACACGTGTGGGAGTAGAAAAGGAGGACTGAAACATAACTTGTAAGTGTGAAATTATTCACTCCAGTTTCTGCAGAACATTCCATGAATATACTCCAAATCAGTTTTAAAGATCTGACATTCAACTTTTACTGTTCATGCATGTTTGCATGAAAGTAAGCATGAGAATGGGAAAAGTCAATTGTAAAAAAAAACAGCTAGACCATGCAATAAATGAAATGTGATAAAGATCTAAAGGTAACAGTAGAATAACACATGTTAAAGTGCATAATACATCTTAGTAAAAATAAATTAAATGCACCTGGCAGGTTGGTTACTCTTCCCTGGAAAAAAAATACATTTACTTCAACTGACTCTTGTGAGCACAAAGAAATCCAAAAATAAATAAAGCAGCACTGACAATAAAGAGAAGCCTCCACTGTAACCTTTTAAAGCCTTAGGGCATTTCATTCAACAGAGAACGGATGCTCTTGGTTTTTTTCTGCATGTTTGCAATATAGTAGTAGAGTTTACACTTCCATAGCACCATATTTGCTCAAAGGCTATTCAGATTTCATTCAGAGTCATACGGCATAGCAGTTAAAGACTTAAAACCTGGTAGCTGAATGTTGTTGGTTCAAACCCTGCAACGGTTGATCCACTAACTGTCATCATTGTGCCCTTAAGCAAGTTATAACTCAAGGAGAGCCGTACTGAGTCAACAGGTGTACTGTCAGATAAATGACAGTATGATTATTTTTAAGTAGTTTGAGAGGCAAAAACATAACTTTTTACAGAGTTCTTATGTCTTAGATGCCAAGTCAAATTCAAGGGGGTGTGCCAGAAAAATTTGCCTGTGTAAAAATCTAGAAATACATTTTATTACTTTATGGACAATGAACCAAGTAAACAACTGAACTACTTTTTTAACTTTTTAAATTTTTACTTAATTTTAAGTATTTGACAACCTTTTAAGGCCCACTGATACAAAGACTTTTTATTTGAAAATATTTATTCTTGGAAAGAGATTATTTGTACTTGGGACATCATAGAGAAGGACATATTCATATATTTCTTAACAGATCTAGTGAGAAAATGCAACTATTTTATGTGTTGGTGATTTGTACAAAAATATCTGTAGAATTTTTAGAATTTTTTAGGCAAAAAAGGTTGACCACTAACAACCTAAAATAACCCTCAGTGGGCCATAAACAGATCGTACAAAAACAGATTGCCACCAATTTGCCAAAACAGCAGTAGTATATTTCGCTCACAATTTCATGATGAAATTGAGACATACTGCGGAAACTGAGGAATTTATATTACAATAACCCATTATTATTTATTATGAAATTATCATGAAATATCATGATATGCTTAAATATTTTATTCTAATTTTTTCTCATTTCACACAGATTACAAATGGACCCTAACAGGCCTAATAATAATAATAATAATAATGATGATGATGTTGTGGAGCTCAACTCTAATGCACGCAAGAACAAGCGGTCCATTTCACATTAGACTTTTACTTTAATATGATCTTACATTGATCTTTACACAATAATGCCAGGTCTGAAACTCACAAGACAGTGTTCCAATTTGACTCGCATTTACACTTGGACAAATGTTTTAATTCCAATATATCTGCAATTCACTGCTACTCATGAGCAAGTTCTTCAACACTGAAGAATAGTCCTTTATGTGCCAATCATTTGCTCCGATGGCAGTGTGTAATTATCTTCTAGAAGTGGAAAACGATGAAGGGTTTGATAAATCTGTCTTTAACAATAACAAGAACTGTGGGAGTAAAACACTCCCACATAACATGCGTGCATAACGATCAAAAACCGGCAGTACAGCGAGAAGTTATTTTCATAAATGCATTTCTTTTTTCTGCCAGGAACATGAGTTTCTTTAAACATACAAGTTTGTTTTGTTTGAGCTTGAACATTGTTGACACACCAATCCTGGTTTCATCGAAAGTACAGATAAACAAAGCGCACGTCCTAGATTCTTACACTTGCTAACTAGAGAGAGAGACCACTTAGATATAAAATCTAAAAAAGGAACAACAAATCCTAAACTCACCTCTCATCCAGTCAACAACCTGTTTTGGTGTCCACCTCGTTACTGGATCCATGGCTTTAAAACTTCAGTCCAACCGGTTAGAGCTATTCTCAAGAGAGATTAATAATAACGTAATAATAAAGTACGTAAAGCACCAGCGTGTGATCGGCACTGATAAACGATTTCATTCTTTCACTCAGTCCTCCAGAAATCCAGAAGTAAGCGCGGCTCCCGAGATATCTCCATTTGAAGCAGCCGATTCTCTCACATGGACTGAACGATCAGGATAAACTCACGAGGAGAAGAGTTCATCTGTAGACACATATATCAGATTTCAGTGTGTGAACCTCCCCTCAGTCCAGCGGAGGAGGAGCAACGAGGAGTTCCGCTGCGGCCGAGCCGCCTACCGGCAGCTATTACTCGCGTCTCCCGATGTTTGACTTCAGATATCTATAACCTTTCAGTTAATCATTGGCTTTCAAACGAGGAATGCTTGAGTCACATGTATGACATCATCACCGGAGCATAGGAATTCATTTGGGAGATTCCTTTTGTAAAGTACCAAACTTATTCACATTTTTGGAATATTTTAGATAAAATTGCGCACGTTTTTTAAAGCAGATTGAACAAGATTAAACAAACCAACAAACAAACACATGGGCACTGATTATTAGAGGTTTGTGGGGAAACTGATCATTTACTTATGTATTTAAGTTGTTCAAGCTATTGTGGTGGGATATACAGGGAAGTCTAAGGACAGGTTTTATGGTTACACCATGCACTTGAAGTGTACAAACCCAATAGAGTACTGGGTTGTATAAGGTAACTATATTGGTTAAGGTTAGGTTTAGGGGTAGGTTCAGAGTTAGTTATTAAGCTTACTCAGTTATTGTAATTGTTATAAGAAGTTCATAGTATATGCAGTACAGGACTGTAAAATGAAGTACTACCAGTTTTATGGTATGATTAAGTTAAAGGGATGGTTAGGGCCAACAGTGTCATTGATGTAATTACAGAAACGAATAACAAATGTAGCTACATGCAGGTATTGTTTTATATATATATATATATATATATATATATATATATATATATATATATATACAGTACTGTGCAAAAGTTTTAGGCCACTAGTATTTTCACCAGCTAAAAAATGGTTTGAAGTAAGTTATTTCTATCTTTTGCTGTAGTGTGTCAGTAAAAAATATCAGTTTACATTTCCAAGCATTCTGTTTGCCATTAATTGTAATAATCTAGTGAGATTTTTGTTTGCACAAGGAGTCTGACAACAGCCAGTGCTCCACACTGAGATCTAATCTCACCATCATCCAGTCTGTCTCTGGAATGACATGAAGAAACAGAAAAACTGAAACAGAGAAAATCCAGAAGAACTGTGGCAATGTCTCCAAGATGCTTCAAGAGACCTACCTGCAAAGCTACCTGAAAAATTTTGCGCAAGTGCACCTAGGGCAAAAGCCGCTGTAAACACAAAGAATGGTCGCACCAAATGTTGATTTCATTTAGTTAATAGAAGGTAATTGATAAAGAAAATCTATTTATGACAGCATCCTCATTTTACAGCATTTTTACACAAGTGCCTAAAACTTTTAACAGTGCTGCAGCTTTGCAGGTAGGTTTCTTGAAGCATCCTGGAGACTTTGTCACAGTTCTTCTGGATTTAGTCTGTCTGAGTTTGTTCTGTTTCTTCATGTCATTCCAGACAGACTGGATGATGGTGAGATCAGATCTCTGTGCAGAGCACTCGCTGTTGTCAGACTCCTTGTGCAAACAAAAATCTCACTAGATTATTACACTTAATGGCAAACGGAATGTTTGGAAATGTAAACTGATGTTTCCTACTGACAAACTACAGCAAAAGACCGACTTTAACTGACTTTAATCCATTTTTTAGCTGATGAAAATACTAGTGGCCTAAGACTTTTGCACAGTACTATATATATAACTACAATGAAAAAAAAACATGTAAGTGCACTGCATAAATGTTAAATACACTTAGTATAAAGTGGGTCAAAACTAATTATGATTAATCATTTTGATGTCATCACCTGCAGTAAAATTACCTTGATATCAGTCATTAAAAAAGCAATTAGTAACAAAAAAGTCATTTAAAAATAGCTCAGAAAAGTCAAGCTCTAGCATCAATTGTTTTAAAATCCTTTGATATGTTGGTGTTTAATGCAATCTATTAAACAACCTGTTGACTAGAGCTACTTTTTGATTCCCTTATAACACGTACAGTTTTTACAGTTCTGTGATGTCTGCCCAGCTAGTGTTGTTACTGTTAACTAAAACATTTTTGTTCATTAAAATACAAATGTGAAAAGCACATCAAAAATGTACTAAAACAAATGTAAACTGAAAATATAATAATAAACAATACTTGATGAATAATACAAAAATAACACTGGACTGCACACTGCAAACAATATAGACTTGTGGTAGTGCCGTACTTTACCAAGTAAAATGATAATTGTACCACACTGCAGTGACTATATTTTCAAAATGAATACCATAACTACACCCAGTGCATGGAAAACTCATATAACTACGTGAGGGTGCAATAAATCTGGGGACTTTTGACACTGGAATTCATGGCAGTATCACGATCATGCGGTGTTTAAGGTCTTGTGCCTGGGAACACCCAGATCAGTGGGGATAAAAGCAGTCTAAGATAGAGACAAACATAGACATTAAGAGCTTCCTGCCTATATCTGTTTTCAGATGGAGAACCTAAAACACAAACTGGAAATAATCATGAATCAACTTGGTTCAGTAAACCTTATGCATGGGCAAAGTTTTATATTACTAAATAAAGCACTTAGAAGCCAAGGTTGGTTTTACCACTGCTTTGTAAACTGTTTATTAGCTGTTTCACATTATAAACAGCTGTTTGAAAAGGATACATGTTTAAAGTTACATTAAAAGCTTTCAGATCACACCGGGCCGTGAGGAACACGTGACAATAGCAGCAGCTTGCAGAATCACATAGGCGTCACAAAATGGTATGATTCTTCACACAGTATGTTTGTTGATCCATAAAACAGTTTACATTTAAAGTCAAAAAGGCTACAAAGTATAAGGCTACTATAAAATCTATTATTTATATAACAGGCAAAAAAATAAGATATATTGAGTACCAACATTTATTTTGTAAGTGATTACAAAATAAAACGGGCCTTCGAAAGCCAGAGGATATAAAGAAAACACTGTTGCCGACACAGCGAACCCTGTATACCGAGTCAGATCCGGGATCCCTTAAATGTCTTTTGATACTTTATCAGTCCAGACATACAGCATGCCGCTCCAGTTGGAATAATCTCACAGAATCTTTACAGATGAACAGTGAATGTGTGAGAAAAATTGATTGTGTGAAAAAAGTTTTGAATGATGGTATATTTTGGGAACATTACGAGGCTTCAGCGATAGGGTTCTGACTTTTCTTGTTGAGGTATTCAAGAACAAAGATCTGCAGGATCTTGTTGATATTGCTGATGGAGGTTCGATCCAGGTTCTCCTCGTTGTCGTCGAAGGTGTGCCACACCGCAGGAAAAGGAGTGGAAATGAGATGGAGAATCCGAACCCCTAGAAATGCAGAGAAATACATACATAAGGCCTAAATGCTAAATTATAAAAAAAAATATTGATCATCTCAGAAAGGGGTCTATTACCTCGGTTGAGAAATGGTATGTGGTCATCCAGAATTAGACCCACGTGCAAGCCAGGCCAGAAGTACTGAACCTCATTAGGGTGATTCTCTAGGTGACCGAGTGCATGCAGCCGACGCTCTAGATAGGAAAAAGAGTTTTTTCTTTTAACATAAATTTATTTCATTTATCGTTTTTATAAACGTCAATGCTACATTAAACAGTGTTTTAGACTTATACTGGTGTAGATGTAAAAGCAACAGTTTTCAGTAAACAACAGAACAATCTGAAAAAATATTACATTCTGTATTCAAGACTTTTGCAGAGACTATGCAGAGATGACTGAACTAATAGGCTACAGGAAATCACAGCTGTGTGATAATGCTTTTATACAGCAGTTCAATAAAGAAGACGTTAATACTGAGTAATGGCAGTACACTTTAACCAAGACAACAGAAGTAATTATGAAATTACATGTAAGTCCTACCTAAATGGGTCATATAACATTGCATATAACATACACTTAAATGGTTACAGTATTAAGTATTGAGTAATATAAATTAACATGCAATTACTATGGAGTTCAAGTCAGGATTAGGGTTTACGTTAAGGTTACTTGCATGTAATTAGGCATAATTTACTGTTATTACTACAGTAAGCATGTGTAACGTGATGTAACTAGCACACTGTAAAAAAAAAAAAAAGTGTTACCATTTAAAATAAAATACATTTTCTAATTGCAAATCACATGCAATAAAAAGACCAAAACTATGAAATTCCTATTAAATCAAATTTGTACTTCAGTATATTTTTAAGTATATTACTTCCGCAATAAGTACTCTTATTACAACGTATGCTAAAGTGTACTTCTTTTTCACAAGGTTTTCCTAATAAAAGTAGTTCTGAAATCTGAAAAAAAAAAATCATTCTAATATGCTGATTTGCTGCTCAAGAAACATTTCTAATTACTCTTTCTTCTTCTTCTTAAATATTTTCTAACATATGTCTTTACTATCACTCTTTATTCATTTAAAGCATCCTTGCTAAATGAAATTTAATTTATTCCTTCTTCTTTTTTTAAATCTCACTCCAATTTGTTGAATGGCAGTGTTATCACAGTTATCAAACAGAACAGAGAAATACTAACCAATATTTTGTAGTCTGGAAAGCCATCGGGTCGTACTGGAGAACTGGTTACCGAAGCGAGGATTAGGACCTCCAATCAAATCCAGGAGAACAAACAAATCCTGGTGAGAAATCAAATGAATTACCAATTCAAGACTAAATCATTTTTTGTAAATGTTTGCTTGCATTCATATTCTTTAACCTTACATTCACTTACTAATATAGTATATGTACCATTATAACTCAATACCATTTAGGTTCTAATATGTATACTTCAGGTACTATTTAGTATCTATACCCCCAGTTTCACAGACATGGCTTAAGCCTAGTCCAAGACTAAAATGTAAGTCTGAGCTGTTTCACCTAAAAGAAATTTGCACTGATTGATTTTGAAATATGACAGTGCCCCTGTTTTGTCTCAAGATGCACACCAGTAATGTTTTTTTTTTTTTTTTTTTAGGCATGTTTATAAAAATTACTTTAATGTCCTAATTGAACTATGACCTAATACTAATTTAATCTAAGCCCTGTCTATGAAGCCAGTCCATAAGGCACTAGTATGCACAATTTAGGTGTAATAAGGTACAAAAGTGTACATTTTGAAAAAGTACTACCCCAGTGACAGATTGTGTACCTTCTTCCTGAGAGTGTATATGACTGTCCATTTGCATATATAACATAATTCAGAACTCTATATTCTATATTCAAATACTATAGTAATGGTGAATGGTGTACATTTGCATCTAACATATATTTCTTGATAACACAGCAGTAAAATAGCAGAGTATGAGAAACCAAGAGAAATCAGTGAATAACAAATTATATATGTGAACCTTGACCACAAAACCAGTCATAAGGGTCAACTGTTTAAATTTTTTGAAGATGTATACATCATAAGGAATAAATAAGCTTTCCATTGATGTATGGTTTGTTACGACAGGACAATAGTTGGCCGAGATAAAACTATTTAAATGTCTGGAATCTGAAAAAAACAAACAAACCAAAAACCAAAAAAAATCAAAATATTGAGCAAATCACCTTTAAATTTGTCCAAATTAAGTTCTTAGAAATGCATATTACTAATCAAAAATTAAGTTTTGATATATTTATGGTAGGAAATTTACAAAATATCTAAACATGATCTTTACTTAGTATCCTAAAGAATTTTGGCATAAAAGAAAAATTAATAATTTTGACCAACACAATGTATTTTTGGCTATTGCTACAAATGTCACAGTGCTACTTAAGACTAGTTTTCTGCTCTAAGGTCACATATAAGTGTGTTCCTCACAAAAAATTTAGAAATCTTAATAGTACCTGTGACAGGCCAAAATATTGAATTTTGTTATTCGTGGAATAACACAAGGATGAGTAAATGAATAAGAATAGTATCCATTAATAGTAACAGGAAACATTTTTCTAACAATAAGTAGGGTGCAGTAAGTGATTTTAAGATTAGTCTGGCTGATTATCAACTATATTCATGTATTAATCATTGTTTGTGAGAGAACTGTACAATGCCATCGAGCTGGCTGGTGTTGGTGGCTTCCGGTGGATGTGCTGTTGTTGCCATTTTATGGGCTAAATGACGGGAGCCGTAGAGAGAGTCTTCAGAGGTCCACTGGTAAAGAGCCTCCTCTCCATCAAAGAAGAATAGCTGAAGTGACAGATCTGACCCAGAGTCCTGTGAGAAAGAGAAAAACACACACATGCTGCCATCTACCTGTGACAATACAGAATGCAGCACAAATAATATCATTTGATATGTAAATGCAAAATGAATCCCACAAAATTAAAGTTCCGCTACCAACTGAAAAAGAGAGATTTGTAATGGTATAACATAGTTATTAACAAAACAACAATTCAATTAAATAAAGCTTCCTGTATAGTTTTCTTTCAATTGTTTTCTCTTTTTACTGATAATCTTCTTTGATAACCCAAAACTACTGCCATTTCAGCAGCAGCTCGCCTGATTATACAGAAGCTGATTCATTTACAAGACTAACAACTTTTTTTTAGCAAGGACTTTAGAAAAACTTAAGTTTTTTTATATGAAGGCAGAACATGACAGGAGCGGTTTTTACTTTTTCTGAAAAAAAAAAAAAAAAACTGGTTAGGGATTTTGAAAAAAATTAACCAATATCTATATAACTATATGACAGGATAAGGTTTCTCTCAACCTAGAAACCCCCTAGAGCACCCTAGTACCAGCACAGAAAAGCCATTGCAACCACTGAAAGCAACTTAGCAACTACATTGTCACATTCAAGCAACCACACAAAAGCCTGAGCATCGATGCTCACTATGCTTCCTTCCTTACATTATATTTCTGAAGTGCGAAACATAAAACTGTGCTTTTAGTATATTTCAGCATAAACACACATCGCTAGTTGATATGTTGATTACACTGATAATTGCAGGCATTTTTTGTATTTCAGGTTTTCTAAAATTTTAGGGTTAAATATGCCAATAAGACATTTTTTAATGAAATCTGTGCTAATTTGCATAAATGTCTAGTACGAAAATCTAAACACTGGATGAAGTCAGTTTCAAAATTCTTGTTTATTTTTCTTTTTCTGACATATTAGAGTCAAACATTTTTTAGGTTTCATTTTTGCAACACCATAATTCAGAAAATACTTAGAACAAACAGAAAATATATTTTTACTTTTTGTCGGGAATAAAATGTTAATATTGTAGTAAATGTTTTTTGGATGTTTTTTTTTTTCCACTAGTCTGAAAAAAAACACTTTATAAAGAACCAAAAAGCCCAAAATCTCAAACATGAAAGTGTCTCCCCTTGAAGAGAATAAAAAATAATACAAAAAATAAATTGGTCCTGCCTGTTGTTGATTAATTCCAGCAGAGACGTTCTACAATGTTGTCGGTTGAAGTTGTACCTAGTCATGTCGCCGGAATTTGAGTGAATGTGCAGTGAGTTAGGGTAGCCTACTTAGCAGTAACTGGAAACATGTACACGATATACTGATTCAGACTGATTGAGACACCCCCAAGTGGTCTTAAGGTATTTATTTCAGCAAGAGCTAAAAGCAGACATGAGTCTGATTGCAGAGACACTGTGTTATTACTCCCAAACCATTCAATCTCTCATCGTGCCTTTACGCTTTGCACATTCATGTGTTTTGCAGGAGGCGTGGCTTTGGAGAATGATTATTATGGTGTCCATTTCAGCTGGAAATTGCAGTAAATTGGATATATAGGTACATTTTTAGAGTTTTGCATATCATAATCTAGGGGTGCACAATTAGTCAAATTTCTAATCGTGATTACAATTACAGATGCCACAATTATGTAATCGTTCTAAGGCACAAAAAAATCCACTTACATTATTCTGCTTTCTTAAAGGAGAACTTCCAAAACAACAATTTACAAATAATTTACTCACCCCCTTGTCATCCAAGATGTTCATGTCTATCTGTTTTCAGTCGTGAAGAAATTATGGTTTTTGAGGAAAACATTTGAGGATTTTTCTCCATATAATGGACTTCAATTGTGCCCCGATTTTGAACTTCCAAAATGTAGTTTAAAGGGGTCATCAAATGCAAAGTTCGCTTTTTCATGTTGTTTGAACATTAATGTGTTTTGGCAGTGTATGTACATCACTCCACAGAGAGAAGAGGGGGCGGGGCGAGCAGAGCTCATTTGCATTTAAAGGAACAATCCATCAGAATGAGATGATTTTTGCAGAGCTGATTTTGACAAGGTAAAAAGGGTGTTGCTTTACACAACCACTGAGAATTTTTAATCAAAGTATATTAGAGACTTTTCATTAAGACCCTAAAGAATCATATCAACTTGTGGAAAATGGGCATCCGATGACCCCTTTAAATGCAGCTTCAAAGGGCTCTAAACGATCCCAGCTGGGGAAGAAGGGTCTAATCTAGCGAAACAATCTGCCATTTTTTCCAAAAATATACTTATGTATACTTTTTAAGCACAAAAGGTTGTGTAGCACAGGCTCTGGGATGCGCATCCATGACACTACGAATCATGTGTAAGTTCATTGTCTGTGTACTCCGGCTCAAAAAGGCAAAAATCTCATTTTTCCCTACAACTTCAGAATCGTCCGACATCGTTGTACCTTTTTGTTTGTAAACAGCGTTTGACTTCCTTGCACTTTCTTAGTCTTTGCCTGTTCGCTTTGTAAACACTGGGTCTGTAGTTCCACCTACGTTCTGCGTGACCTTTGACTTGATTCAACAGTACGTAGTGTCGTGGATACACATCCCAGAGCTAGTGCTACACAAGCTTTTGTGCTTTAAAAGTAAACAAATGTTTATTTTCGAAAAAAAAAATGACAGATCGTTTCACTAGATAGAACCCTTCTTCCTCAGCTGGGATCATTTAGAGCCCTTTGCAGCTGCATTTAAACTGCATTTTGGAAGTTCAATTGGGGCACCAGTGAAGTCCATTATATGGAGAAAAGTCCTGAAATGTTTTCCTCAAAAAACACAATTTCTTCACGACTGAGGACAGAAAGACATGAACATCTTGGATGACAAGGGGGTGAGTACATTTTTTGTAAATTGTTGTTCTGAAAGTGGACTTCTCCTTTAAGATGTGTGGGTGTGTGTGAGAGAGAAAGAGTGTGTGTATTTTTCCTACAGGTTATCTTAAGTTTTTTTCCTCATTGTTTTAATTTTTACATTTTTACTTTTTTATATTTAAAGAAGAAACTATATATAAAAATGTACATAACATACAGTTGCTTCAAACAATGGTATAAAGCTATTCAAAACATCATTCAATGCTCAAGGTTATGGCTATAGAGGCAGTGCTTTAAAGGGGAATTTTCCAATCAATTTTAACTGTGAAAGTCCCACAGCTAAAGCAAAGCACACCATCATAAAAGCACATCTGTTAAAACTAAAAACAAATATTTGAGAAAAATCTGAATCAGCTACTAATGAAGTAGTTAGTTGTTCAACCGTGACGACCCACCCCTAGTTCCTGTGTGCACTGCCATACCTTCAGGGTCTTTAGTTCGTCATCTTGGGCTCTAGCCAGTTCCAGAATCATAGAGCAGGGAACAGCAGAATCTGTTGCCCCGAGAAATTCGCGGCCGTCCCACTGTGGAGGGTAGTATTTGGAGTCAAAGTGGCAGCCCAGAACCAGCTGACGCTTTGCAGCAGGGTTGAGAGTTGCAATTATGTTGGTAAATGGAAGTTGGCCATAAGGCGTATGAGCATAGAAGGCATCCTCTGTCACTTCCCATCCCGCGGTCATCAAGCCGAGGGTCGATTTAATATGCTAAAGAGAGAGAAATTCGGACACTGAACACACTGTCACATTTAAACAGTAGATTTCATACACAAACACACACTGACCTGCTGAACATTTTGGCTTCCAGTTGAACCAGGATAGCGCACAACAAGCATGGGCTTCAGGTCTTTCTGCCACATCCGGTCCAGATCGGTACGAGATACGACACTGCTCAGTTCACTGGAGCTCAGTGTGGTTGCTTCATGTTTCAGCTGAAGTGAAAAGCAATAACAAAAATCTTTATACATTCATTTATTTAACAGTGGGGTATTCATACTTTTGTGTCACAAGTCTGAGTCCAAGTTAACATGCTCCTGGGGCCATGACAAGACCAAGACCAAGACCATGTCCAAAAATATGGTCCATCTTTTCATAGTATTTTCAACTACAGCACTCCTTTTGTGTATGTTTGTGTATATCTACTGTATTTTATAATATTCCCTCTGTTTACTGCTTAGTAATTGTTAATCTCTTTGATTACCATTAGTAATCGAAATGATGAATCAATCAGATTGAAAAGCCTTCTGAGCTCAATGCAAATGAAATTCTGATTGAAGTGCAAGGAGTGGTGTAGAAATAATCATATGAATAAGAAAAAATTGAAGGGATGTTTACATAACACCATTTTTATCTAAAAAGAGAAAACTGTTTTATGCATTTTGGCCATTTATTTATGAGACAACAGCATTTTAGGTGCTTTTGAAAATGGGTTTCAAAGTGCACGTTTTTTAACATGATACTATTATCGTCTCAGTGTAAATCACAACAACGCAGCTGTTAGTATGTAAATGTTAGAATCTTCTCAGCTGGATTGACAAATACCATGTCCGCATGCACAGTGCCTTGATGCATGTTTAATATATAAGATTACATATTATAGATTACATATTATAATAAGATTTCTGTTTAATACAATTTACTTCTTACGAATGTGCATGTTTTACAAACTCGTCAGTGAAGAAAGCTGAATATTTACTAAATATCTGCAAAAAAAAAAAAAAAAACTTTTCTGACATATTTCAGATGTTTCCTTAAAGGTAATTAATTAAGGTAAACAAAAATGGGTGGTCGGATTGCAAAGTTTAGGGTTTCTATAAATAGAAATTTCTGAATCTAAAAATGGATTGCATTCATTCGGATTGACAAAAATTAGTGCATGTAAACATACCTAATTTTGTTACAAATTTTAGCATAGCTCTGATTCACTGGCAGGAAATGATTGTGTGCATGACCGTAAATCTGCTATTGCTTTAATACAGCACTTCAATAAACATAAAGGTTAGTAATTTATTTTAGAGACCAGTTGTTTTTGTTTGTTTGCATCCCTGAGCAACACACACTAGTGCTACGTCATTCCTGAATGAATTAGTGTTCCAAACAAATCAATTAAGTGAATCATTCAATGACTCATTTACATATTCACTACCTAATGGCCTAACTATGTAAAATCCCCACACAGACTGAATTCACAGACTAAAGTTAAATTTGACATTAACATCAACATTTGGGCAGCCATTCACTTGCATTATATGGACTCGTAGAGATTTATTATTTTTCTAAATAATATTGCTGTGCTTTGTATACTGCGTAAATCGATATGTAAATGAGATGTTGCGTCTGTGTTCTTTAATTTGCACATTGTTAGTAAATCACCTGCAGAAATTTCCCCTCCCATCTGCACTGTTTCGGAATATCGCTCTCGCGCTAATTGATGCAAGTGATATTACGATATTAGTGATATTACGAGGGACATGGAGTGAAATCTGCACTGAGAAACTCCTTCATTGGCGGCAGAGTAATGAGAAGCGCCAACACGTTTTCATCCCGCCAGGATGGCATCTAGCATTTCTTGTCTCTGCCGTTTGTAAGGTCTTTCAGTAGTTGTGGTCTACTAAAAGCTTTAAAGGCATCAGGTCTAAAGTGGAGAAAACAAAGACGTGGGTCTATAGGAAGTCTTAATCGTCCACAAGCATCTTCCCATTCTTTTTCTCCTCTTCTCATCACTAAGAAAACCAATAAAGACTTACATCGCTTTTCTTGTTGCTCTTCGACTGAAAATTACAACCAAAAGCCGCACAACATAGAATCGTATCACTATTCCTGTGTATTCAGAGTTTTTCACCAAGTGCAGCCATTTCACGTTATCGAAATAATGGCGCCCCCCATAGTCCAAAATATGTTAAAAAAGGATGTGCATTTTTTTTTTTATACGGAGTATCTATTACACTAAGTGCAAACAGCTGGCCTTGTTGGCAGAGGCTATTTACACTAACTCCACCCAACAATGTGTGATTGGGCTAGTCGACACTACAAAGGGCAAACAGTCTAACAACAGCTCCAGTGGTGTAGATGGTAAAGTGCGTGCTGTAGTCGTTTTAAGGTGATCGACCCGGGTTCGAATTTGACTTTTGCCATACTTTTTTTCTCCCTTTTCAAATCTCATATCACATCGGAAAGGCATTTATTTTTAATAAAAATGAAGGAACTAATTTAAAAGTTGAAAAAAACATTATTGGGTACTATTAGGGTGTAGGGACGGCTTTATTGTCCCAAAAAGGTGGCATCTAGTTAACAATTTGAATTAAAATTATAATTTATGCACAATGTGTTATTGCTCCATACTGTTTTATAATGTACTACAATACTGCTATTTTTACTTAGTGTAAATAGAATTCATTGCTATTTACACTTAGTGTAAATAGCCTCTAGCACTATTTATGCTTAATGCAAATAGCCGCTGACATTTTTAACATAATGTAAATCTTCTATGGGTTTTACGTTTTATTAAGCCATGCATAAGTCTTAATACCTGGGGTTCCTTTAAAGAAAAAAAGGTCAAATATATCTGGGATGGCATATACAGTATGCTGAATACCTCTTTAAGAGACATCTTCAATGAATCTGATTTGTGAAGTTCTTTATTCACCCATAATGAATCATGTCCAAAAGTCTACTCTTACTCCATTTTCAAAGCTGAAGAAAATTCCTGACTTGCAATACATGCAATTGTCATACAGTGACTGCTATTACAGTCAGACAAACATGATGATTATACTCTTGCTTAATGGCAATGTTGCAACCAAACTAGTACAGTCTTGTTTGAATGACAAATTATACACTGCATATGTCTAGAGGATAATTATGTGTTCGAACTACATGCCAACAGAAGGTTTGAAATGACATTTAAGAGCGGGAAACACAGCTGGACGACATTCATAGAGGATATCTGAACAGTCTGAAAAGCTTGTGATTATATATTCTTTCATGAATAACAATTTTAAAATGGACAGAAGACAGCTAATCAAACTACTTCTGCTTTAAACATGATATTGATCTTCTGATAACTAAGCCTATTTGTTTTGTTTTTTTTTTGGTGTCAAAGTCCAGTTCATCCTGTGCTGTGATTATTGACTCTACGTGTCTTGTTTACGCCACTTAATGACTGTAGCTTGATATGAACGACAGAGAGGAGAATCCATCTGGCAGATAAGATTAGATACATTTTAAACATTGTGATATATCAACTTGAAGACAACACTCAAAAGTAAACATGGTGGTGAAAAATAAAATTATATGAGATTCTATTCCACAATGTGGCTTGTAAGATTTTTGTATAAATATAATACTCTACAGTATTTTCTAAATATATTCCCACTGTCACTTGTCCTTTTCAGTTTTCTGAAAACATGCCGAAACCCATTTTTAGTACAACAGCAGCACCATACAAACGTGGATAAAACATTTCCCCAAAATGCAGATCTTCAGAACAGAACAAATGGGTTTAGTTCTATAGAGAGACAATCTATAAATATTAAGATCTCCTACTGGTGGATCAATGATGGGGATCCTGCTCCCATAGCAACTAGACAATGGGAGACAGACTGAGCAACATGAACTGAAGTCTAAAGATGTAAGTGACCAGTCATCTACTTGTAAAGTCACGAAGCAAATGAAGCTTAGTTTCCTCTGTCAGTTCAAGCCTCAATTGGAAATTTGAAATAAAAAAGAGGACATACAACACAAATACGAATGAATGCATGAATAAATAAAGAATAGAAATCATTATGCTTACATTATGTTATGTATTAAAAATAGACAGAAATTCCCTGTTTAATTCTAAAGACATTTTAAGGCAGCAAGTCTCTCTCTCCTTTCATGAGAAGCATTATAAAATATGTTGAAAATAAATAATTCTAACACAACATTTCTCAGAAGCTGGTAAGGAATTGCTTCAAATGATTTTTTTTTTAAAAAGCATCAGTTGTGTAAAGGCTGATACCTTTTCCTCCTGCCACGGAACGGTATCGCAGCTCGTCAGCGTCGCTAGGATGCCAATCAGAGCCAGCAGACTCGTGGTCCAGCGTCGTTCGGCCATCTCCTCCGTTCTGTCCGCTCGACGGTCTCCCAGACTCCGGCCAACTCGGATCATGTGAGAGAACAATTTACAAATCCTACTATGGCGACGGCCTGACTCATGAATATGAATAACATTCCGTGACGCTCGGCAAACTGATTCGCTGAAAGACGGACATTGCTAAGATGAGGGCTTGGCTCATGAATATTAATCACGTAACAACACTGGGCGCTCAAAGAAGGTTACCAAGCAACGTCAGCGAGGCTTTATTAATATTCATGATTGACCACTAGATTCGGCACAAAGAGACAGCTGTTTGCAAGCAGGAGTTCTGACCTCGCCTCATTTTCCTGCCCTTAAATAAACAAACTATTTATTTAATAGTGAGTTGCAGTCTGTAAGACCAAAAAAACAAAAAAAAAAAAAACAAAAAAAACAAAACATAAACAAGTTTATAAGGTAGGTTTCAAGATATGGCTTAAAGTGATAGTAAAAGCACAAATGAATTCGAATTTGTTGTTGTTTAATCTTTTTTTTAATTATTGTTATTTAAAGAATGTTAGTATGTTAAAGAATCTAGTGATGCGGTTGACCATTTTTCACCCATAGGGGACAGTTCGCCTGAATCAAAATATATAGGGTTAAAAGAGCAGTTGTTATCTCATTCATTTTCTCAATGTTTCGGTTTGAAACCATTTAACATTCAGTAGTCTTTTCCAAATAAATGTAATGACGTTGAGTGGGTTATTCAATCTATTATATTATCTGTGGGTAGTGCATATTACGATTGGATGTGTCGTAATCCCGTAGTACGTGCGCTACACGTGGTCGCACACGCGTGCAAACCCGGAAGTCTACTACAGTGAGATTTTTAATGCTGTTTGTGGTATTCTTTCAGACGTTATACTTACAATTGCTAGTCACAATAACTGCTTGTTAATAATAAATTGATATCGAGGTGATTTTTCGTGATGGATGATACAGTTTTAAGTTTGAAAACACAGCTCTTGGAAAAAGAGAAAGAGATTGCAGCTTTGAAGAAGAAGCTTTTGAAGAAACAATTAGAGGAGGTCTGCATTATTCTGTTGACTCGCTGCAAATATTTTGGCGATCTCTTTAAAAAATTGGTGCCTTTGTGTGTTTTTCTTTAGTATTATGGTATTTAATGTTTTTAATAAGGTGTATTTGATGGTAGAGTTTATTATGTTTTATTGTGTTGAGTGAAAGCTTGCAAACCACCCACAAATGCACACATCTTATTTCCCAAAGACACCAACAGAACAGTACATTTAGTAACTTTCTTCGTGGGAATGGTGTGTTTGATCTGTCCCCAGCTCTGTGTTTCCATCTTATCATTATTTAGCAGATGCATTTTGTTTAAAACAAATGTAACATTTGAATAAATACATACTAGTGCTTTTATGTCTTTATTTTAGCTCTCTCTCTTTAGGTTTAGGCTGATTAGTATATATTTTTAAAATATTAAGGGAATAAATTGAATGAAATGTCAAATAAAAAAAGAATAAAAAGTGGGTATTTGTAGAAATATTTGAAATAAATCATACACTGTACAGTGTAGTTTCTTGACCTTAAGCACAAGACTAATGTCAAGCTCCTGCTTTGTAACAGTTACCTTTTTGATTTCATACCATAGATTGGAACATGAATGATAATAATAATAAAAGATTGATAGAAGAGTTGACAGTACCAGGTACCCTGGCATGGAATGGCATACTGTGGATAATTATGGTTAAATATATAGGAATCCTTGTCAGAACAGAGCATGTCTTGTCTGAAAACTGAAAACGTGCCTCTCCTGTTTTTCAGGGGAACTCAATATTAACAGGAGAGTTACAGGAGAAAGTTACCAATCTTTCACCACTGAAATCAAACACAACACTGAACAATGAAGACATCATGAGATACAGCAGACAGCTTCTCCTACCAGAACTGGGTGTTAAAGGTTAACTTTTTTTTTCACATACAACAATTTTTCTTTTCTTTTCTGAATGCATTGTAAAAGCAAATTTCTTTTTTACCACAGGTCAGGTTGCCCTAAGTAATATATCTGTTCTTGTTGTGGGATGTGGAGGTTTAGGCTGTCCTCTTGCGCAGTATCTCGCCGCAGCTGGAATAGGTAAAGTGACCATATGTGTGTTAAATATGTACATAGTACTGGTAAATATATGAGTTCATCTGTAAGTGTAAGTTTCACTGGCTGTTAGTGGCCGTACAACTAAAAGAGTTTGTGTATGTCTGTTGTTACATATACTGTTATTTAAAAGTTTGTCTATACAATCAATAATAATAATAATAATAATAATAATATAATAATAATAGTAATACTATATTTACTATATTTACTACTATTAATTAAATTGATTCAAAAGGGACAGGGAATTCTTTACATTGTTACAAAACATGTGTATTTCAAATAAGTTGTTATTTTTTACCTTTTTATTCATCTTGAAAAAAAAAACAGAAACTGATTTCAGCATTGATAATAATAAGAAATATGTCTTGACCAGCCAGTCAGCATATTAGAATGATTTCAGAAGAATCATGTGACACTGAAGAAAATTCAGCACTGATCACAGGAATAAATTACATTTTACAGTGTATTCCAATAGAAAACAGGTGTTTTAAATTTCATTATATTACTGTTTTTACTGTCTTGCCTTGGCGAGCACAAGATACTTGTTTCAAAAACATTTATTTATTTATTTATTTAACAATTACATTTACATTTTCATTTAAAAGAAATACATACAAAACCAGAGTTACCAGTCTAAATGCTAAAGTAGAAGAGATGTAGACTGAATCTGCTCTTCGTAATGGGTGCTGTGCAAACTTTCAAATCTCATTCTAGCCTCTAGCTGTAACTGTGTAAGTATTAATGCGGTGTGTGTTTTCAGGACGTTTGGGTCTGTTGGACTATGATGTGGTGGAGTTGAGTAACCTGCACAGACAGGTGCTTCATACAGAACTGACTCAAGGTCAGCCTAAAGCCCTGTCTGCTGCCCAGGCCATCAGCAGGTACTGTCCTACTCACTCACAAAACCCCATTAAAGAAGAGTTAAACGACTGAGAGTTGGCTGGTTGTGATCTCTTCCAGGTTGAACTCCTCTGTTCACTGTGTTCCATATCACCTCCAGCTCTCCAGAGAGAATGCCATACAACTCATTCAACAGTATCCACTCTCACTAATTACTGCTGATAGATTTATCTTGAACTTTTCAAAGTCCTATACAGTGCAAAACTGATTTGACACCTTGACTTTGCATCCTCATGTATGACATTGTGGCAGACTGTTCAGACAACGTTCCTACACGCTACCTTGTGAATGATGCCTGTGTTCTGACCGGCAAGCCTTTAGTGTCAGCGAGCGCTTTACGAATGGAAGGACAGGTGAGTATTATTATTATTATTATTATTTTAAATATCTGATTCAAACTGGCAGCCTGTGTGCTCTATGTTCATATTTGAAGTTTTCATTTACAGTGGTTTCAAATATTTGACAGTTCTGTCATAGTTTTTTTTTTCTCTCCCCTGTGGAACATAAAATAAGATATTTTGAGTTTTATGTATTTATTTATTTTTTGTCTGTACAATGGAAGTAAATGGGCTGCAACGTTGTTTGGTTCCCAGCATTCTTCAAAATATTTTTATTTTTGTTCTACAGGAAGAAAGTCAGTTGTACAGGTACAGATCATTTTCAGTGAATTTAAGTGAAGTCAGTTTCCCTGAAGTTTACAGGTGTTTGTACAGGTGTAACCACATAATCCACATGGAATAATAGTGGAGCAATACTTTTTTGTTTTGTTTTGTTTTGGAACAGGTTACTTTTGTGAATTGTTTTGTATAATCAATGTCAAACAATTTGGATAAAAATATCTTTATTTAAAATAAATGACACTTCTTTTGATGCTTTATATAGTGTGATTACATTCAATTTTCTGAAATCAAAATTTTGTGAAAAACTTACTTTTTTGGTTTGCCAATATTCCACCAAAATTAGCTTGAATCATATTCAGACTGCGCAAGCAAAAAGTTAGCAATATACCATGTTCTTTTATAGTGCATCAAAGAATTCAACAACAGGCACACCAAAATGGATATTAGCTATAATGCTATAATTCCACACTGCATTGGCATGTTGTGATGAAACATCTACCTGCCATTACAACCATGATTTGAGGACACTTGCCCAATTTTGGAACAGTGCCGCCTAGTGGTCAAGTAATATCAAAAAGTAACTTTTTTTGGCCTGGGCCACCTAGTAATTGCAAATATATATATATATATATATATATATATATATAATATATCCAATTTGCTTTAGTGAATTTTATCTGACGACTATGAATCTCTTTCTGTTCTGGTCTTACAGAATCCAATGATTAATGTTTTCAAAAGGAGCCATTTTTGTCTGTTCACCATTTTCATTTGTGTCAAAAGCTTACTTTTTCAAACTCTTCCTACACTTATTTTTCATATATCTCAAGCCGTTTCTGTGTACCTTATCGTGAAATCTGATATCATTGGTATCACTGACAACATTGATATTTTATATAGTATCTTGCCAAACTACTGCCAATTGCACTGAAACTTCATGTCAAATCATGAACATAATCTGCAGTGCGTGTCACTATGACACTATAATTGCTGCTTGCAAGCTGTATTTTTAAACTAAAAAATATTTCACAATATTGCTGATTTACTGTATATTTGATGAAATAAATGCAGCTTTGGTGAGCATGAGAAACTTCTTTCAAAAACATTGCAATTTCAAAGGAGTCACTTCTGATGTATTTAATAGATTTAAATATTAATGCAATTCAAGCATTTTGCATTTTAATGCAATTAAAAGATATATATATATATATATATATATATATATATATATATATATATATACATACATACATACACACACACAGACATATATATATATATATATATATACAGGATTTGCTGGAAGGTCACTAAAAGTCTTTTCAGTGAATTTGGAATTTTGCACATTTAACTTTTTTTTGTTGTTGTTGCCATGTAGCTCACAGTGTACAACTATAGAGGAGGGCCATGTTACAGGTGTTTGTACCCCAAACCACCTCCTCCTGAGACCGTCACAAACTGCTCTGATGGAGGAGTTCTGGGAGTGGGTCAGTAGTTTAAGAGTTTGCTGCTTCTTCCTCTTCTTCTTCGTCTCGACAGTTGTATTTAATAATTTCAGCCAGACGCCATTCAAACTTTGTGCATGCTATCTGTTATTAGTTTTGATGTAATTGTTTAATTTAAGGAAATTTATGAGTGGAGTTTGAAATTGACTTTGTATAGATTTTGTAAATTTGATTTATATAAAACTGGAGCTTAAAACCTTTGCATACCCGCAATTTCAATACCGTTCCTATATTGCAAGCAGTGGTATTTCCTTGTTTTGCTGCAGATCTCACCTTGAAGAACTGTTATTGAGTTATTTCTGACTTTAAAAAAAGTGACTCTGAATTATCCTTCTGTAGTGAATGCAGTTAATGTTGCAGGGTTCTGTATTGAAGGTATGACTTTAGTATGACTTGTTTTGATATTGTGCAGTGCCTGGAATAATGGGTTGCCTTCAAGCATTGGAAGTTCTGAAAATTGCGTCCGGTCAAGGATGTATCCTTTCTGCTCTTAATGACACTCTAAACTGAAACAATTATGGCTTTTATTTAAACACATCTATTACTGTAGGCATAACATAATGAAATAACTCCTTAACCGGTCAGTTCAGCCTCATTTGAGAAGCAGCTGTTGATGTTTGATGGTCAGGAGGGGCGTTTCCGCTCCATACGGCTGCGGCCCAAGCAGGCTGAGTGTGCGGTGTGTGGAGAGACGCCCACGGTGACTGAGCTCCAGGACTATGAGCAGTTCTGTGGCTCCGCTGCTACGGATAAGGTCTGAGGATGAGGAAAACTCCCACTTTCCTTCCTATATTCATTCCTGCATGTGTCAGTGATCCAAAATAATCAGCTGTGGTTAAATGTCCACAAGGCGTCACTGCGACACAGTTATTATGAAGAGTGTTTGTTGTGCAGAGACCATTACTTTCATTACTTTCATGCTACTCATAAGCTTTGAAAAAAAATGGCATTTATTTAATTAATGACACATGCACCATGCTTTGAGCATAACTTTTTAGAATTATGTTAGAAATTTCCAACTATGAGTTTTAGTGGTGATTGTTAAAGTAAGAATTGCCATTTCTATTGCTCATACTGAATTTTAACAGACCTCTAAACCTGCTGTACTGATCAAAAGTCAGGGATCATTTGGTTTTATGTATTTATTTACACTGACCAAAATTATAAACGCAACACTTTTGTTTTTGCCTCCATTTTTCATGAGCTGAACTGAAAGATCTAAGACTTTTTCTATGTACATAAAAGGTCTATTTCTCTCAAATATTGTTCTGAGCACTTCTCCTTTGCCGAGATAATCCATCCATCTTACAGGTGTATTAATGCAAAGGTGTGCCTTAGGCTGGCCACAATAAAAGACCACTCTAAAATGGGCAGTTTTACTGTATTGGGGGGTCCGAAAACCAGTCAGTATCTGGTGTGACCACCATTTACCTCACGCAGTGCAACACATCTCCTTCGCATAGAGTTGATCAGGTTGTTGATTGTGGCCTGTGGAATGTTGGTCCACTCCTCTTTAATAGCTGTGCGAAGTTGCTGGATATTGGCAGGAACTGGAACACGCTGTCGTATACGCCGATCCAGAGCATCCCAAACATGCTCAATGGGTGACATGTCCAGTGAGTATGCTGGCCATGCAAGAACTGGGATGTTTTCAGCTTCCAGGAATTGTGTACAGATCCTTGCAACATGGGGCCGTGCATTATCAAGCTGCACTCAAGTCATTTACGACGACAAACTGCAGTCAGGTCGAGACCCCAATGAGGACGAAGAGCATGCAGATGAGCTTCTCTGAGACGGTTTCTGACAGTTTGTGCAGAAATTCTTTGGTTATGCAAAACGATTGTTGCAGCAGCTGTCCGGGTGGCTGGTCTCAGAAGATCTTGGAGGTGAAGATGCTGGATGTGGAGGTCCTGGGCTGGTGTGGTTACATGTGGTCTGTGGTTGTGAGACCGGTTGGATGTACTGCCAAATTCTCTGAAACGCCTTTGGAGACGGCTTATGATAGAGAAATGAACACTCGATTCCCAGGCAACAGCTCTGGTGGACATTCCTGCAGTCAGCATGCCAACTGCACGCTCCCTCAAAACTTGCGACATCTGTAGCATTGTGCTGTGTGATAAAAATGCACATTTTAGAGTGGCCTTTTATTGTGGCCAGCCTAAGGCACACCTGTGCAATAATCATGTTGTCTAATCAGCATCTTGATATGCCACACCTGTGAGGTGGATGGATTATCTCAGCAAAGGAGAAGTGCTCACTAACACAGATTTAGACAGATTTGTGAACAATATTTCAGAGAAATAGTCCTTTTGTGTACATAGAAAAAGTCTTAGATCTCTGAGTTCAGCTCATGAAAAATGGGGGCAAAAACAAAAGTGTTGCGTTTATAATTTTGGTCAGTGTATTTTTTGAAAATTGATACTTGTGTTTACCAAGGATATGTTAAATTGATCAAAATGACAAAACATTTCTAATATTAAGAAAGGTTTATATTCCAAATAAATGCAACAAACAGGGTTTCTGCGGGTCTTAAAAAGGTCTTAAAAGTCTTAAATTGGAGCAGAAAATTATAAGCTTAATTTTACATTAAATGTTGCATGCATTGAGAAAAAAAAAGAATATATTTGTCAGTATTTTTTGTCTTGTTTTTTTCTAGTACAAAAATCTAAACATCCTTTAACTGAGAGACGTTTACTTGAGCTATTTTTAGAATGTGAACTTAATTAAGTGAGTTTATACTTAAAACTTGAATTATGTTGATTTTTTCACAAATGTTTGGAGCCCATTGGCTGATAGTTGACATTTTTCAAATCATAAATTCACTTAATTTTGATTTATATATTTACCAGCAATACAAAATACTGTGGAAGAATATCACTTTTTTTTTTTGTTTGATGAAAATAAGAAACGTATTCTAAAATCTTGCTGATCCAAAACTTCTTTGACTGGTAGTGTGAGTATTATCAATTTAATTATATTAATTTGTTAGTTTTATAAGGTATTTTCTAAAAATATGTTTATACTTTTATTCAGCAACGATGCATTAAATTGATAAAAATGAAAAAGACATTTACAAGATAGTGGTACATAAGATATCCGTTTCAAGTAAATGCATGTAATATATAAATGATAGTACATTAAAAATATTTTAGGTATTTTTAATTGTAATACTGTCAAAGATCAAATCAACACAGGCTTGTTGAGTTTTTGTCTGCTTTCAAAAACATCTTACTGTTCCCAAAAATTTAAATGGTAGTGTAAGTATTATTAAACTTAGAAAAAGAAAATTGCTTGCGTTCGCATAGCGGCCACAGCAAACACCGTTAAGTCAAAAATCAACTCAAAAACCAAATAAGGGTTTAAAGTACAGTCTAAGATGGGCACCTAATCACACACGGCCTTCGAAAAGTGCGGCGTCAGCATTCGTGTGGTGGTTTTGGTTGAAACGTTGTGTAATGAAAAACAGTGCTGATTTATTCTCTCTTGTTTCTGTTTGATTCTATTTCCAGTGTCGAAGACTGAATCTTCTAACCAAAGAACAGAGAGTCTCTGTGCAGGTAATACAGAGATTTGTCATAATTCTGAGCAGGCAGAGGAATGTAATGAGGGGTGTTTAAATTTCCATTTGGTAGTTTAGATTATATCTTTAGCAGAACCGCTCTGTGTTAGCCAGTTAATTACCGAGCATTGTGGAAGCGTGCAGCTGCTCATTATATAAAGCAGATCTGATCTGTCACCTTGCACTTCTGTGTACTTTCCTTTCTCAAATGTTACACATATATTTGTCTTTCACTGCAGGAGTATAAAGCTATTATAGACAGCTCAAGCCCTCATCTCCTCCTTGATGTTCGACCCAAAGTAGAGGTGGACATTTGCCATCTGCCAACCTCAATCCGTATCCTTTCCCATGATCCCACTTTAAAAATTATTAGACATTTACAATATTAAAATATACATAAGATGAGCTCTACTTGCGAGTCACCATTGCACTATAGAATTTTATGTTCATAATTAGGGCTGCAGATTAAACATGTTAATTTGGTTTGATTAATTATGAAAAAATGTGTTAAAATTATTAACACCTTTAATGCACCCGACCCTGGCTCAGATGCAGGACATAGAATGCAGTTAGGCCGGTGACACACTGGATGCGTGGCGTGAGCGTGGCGTTTCTGATGCGTGTCAGCTGCGTGGCGGCTGCGTCTCGTTTTCTGTGTCTTTACACACCAGAACCGTGCCAGACGCGGCGCTGGCGCGCTGCTGCTGCTGTAGGTGACATAGGGAGGCCTCCGACAGACCAGGCTCTTGTCTTCACGACAACATTTTCAACTTTTTTCACACACCTACACCTTCCAAAATCCGAAAAATGGGTAAGTGGGCTGTCTGTTTATTTCAATAACATTTACAAATTTGTGTAATTTTAAAGAGCTTATTTAGCCTACCTGATGTTGGACCGTCACTCAGAATACACACTATGTTATTGTAGTGTTATTTTTTTCATGTAATCAAATTAAGAAACAAATGGGAATTTTTTTTTTATATTTTATATGCTATGACCTCTGTATTGGACACCAGGACTCGATTGTTTAAAAAAATAAAATGACATGAAATTACTGGCAAAAATAATGGGATATTTTTTTTTTAAGTCACCAATAAATTTGGGGGTTTCAGGTTTTCTCTAACCAAAATTTGTATTAAGATGATGTATTTTTTTATTTTTAAATTACATATATATCTGAATTTATGTCAACCTATAAACTTTCCAACATCAAAATATCATTAATTAATATGTATTTGTGTACAAAATGACATATAAACATATTTTCCTATTCTGTTTTGCCTGGAAACGCTTCCAACACGCTTGCGTGTCGCGTGAAAAATAGGCGTCGGTTCTATTTCTAGCAAGCACGCGTTTTACGCGCGGCTCGAGCCGCCCCTGAGACGCGCGTCTCACGCAGGCAGTGTGCAAGCTCTAACCTGTTAACATGGGAGCCGAAATAAAAACGGACACGCCACGCAGCTGAGACGCTTACGCCACGCATCCAGTGTGTCACCGGCCTTACATACCCCTAAAATTCAAGATACAAGGGCAAAAATGCTCCTGTATGGGTTTCTCTGTTATATTTATATCACACGAGCAATAGTGCAGTATTTCCCGGAGTATATGCACGATTGCAAATATGATATTGATGTTATGCAATAGTTTAATAAACAAAAACTAAACAAATGTGTTGCATTTCATACACACTATTGTCAGTATTGTCCATTTTGCTTAATTTGGCAAATGAAAATAGTTCATCAAAGCCACAGCAGAACTGTTGTGCATCTCTGAGCAACACACAGCGGAGTTTCCTTATTGAATGAATCTGTTTTTGAATGAATCAAGTGAGTCAATGATTCAGTGACTCATTCATAAAGACTATTTAGTGGTTTTCACATGACTTTTGAGGGATAACTTCTCAGCCAATATTGATGTGCTATATATATATATATATATATTCAAAATACTGTGTGACAAAAAGATATAGTATATAAATGCTACAATTTAAACTGCATAGCTTGTTTTTGCATGGTTTCCAAAGCAGAAAGACAGATTAAAATCACTAAATTATAGATAAGAAAAACAAAAGCACAGTCTAAGTGTTAACAGGTCAGAGGTAGAATGTTTTCCATATTCACTCATCTGAACACAGTAACATGTTACAGTCATTTGTTTTTCCTGTAAGGGACTGTTTATTAATGTCCTGCAACAGTTACTGTTATTAAAAAAAATGTATTGCGTAATGTTTATGACGCATGAAATTTCATATATTAGTCTAAATTTTGGCACTCGTTTCTCTGTTGCTATACAAATGTTTTGTGCCACAGCACACATACTCAACTAATTACGAATTAAAATGATCACCTACTATAGTGACTTTTTGACCACGCGTCCTCTTTCCCTCTGTCCAAGATTGAACAATTTTATAAAATGACTTTGTGAACTAAATTACTTAAATTAATACTTTTACAAATAAGATTAGTTAATATTATTAACTAATGCATGTAGGTGTCATGAACTAACAATAAAAAAATGCTTATTTTGTACACTTTTCATGTTCATTTTTGCATATGGTAATGCATTTTTAACATTTAACAAGTAGTTTATTTATGCCTAGATTAAAGAGATCAATGTTTAATTTAACCTGGCCCCCTTAAGAAAAAAATTAAGTCCTGTGCTGGTGGGAAAATGAGCGGATTTAGTGATTATTTTCTTGCTGTCTTAATATTTGATATGATATTTTGTTGGATGCTGTGCGAGTGCGAGAAAAAGCCTAAAAGCCGTTTCGACAAACCCGTTTTAAGAAAATGTAAAAATCTATTTAATTCCCTCTGTTAATTTTCTTACATTGCATGACAGACATTCCACTTTCTAGTTTAGAGAATAAAAAGGCTGAGGACATCACACTTTTAAAAGATACAATTAGTGACCTTAAACAGCAGATGAACATCAAATCTCAAGTCCCAGGTAAGAACCATTTTAAAAATCATTTTTGTTACATGCCATTTTTTGTAATCAGTGTTTAACGCTCCATGCTCCTGCTTCTCAGTTCTTTTTGCTCAGACAAACATGGTTCTGAAAAATAAGTGCATACTAAATGCACAGGCCTGTGTTGAGCTGTGTTCTTAAGTGATCCTATCTTTATACACAGTGAGCACTTGTCTGTATGCCAGATGCCCACAGCCAGCCTTCATTAGACAAGTTGAGTATTCTGAGCACAGAGGAGGCCTAATCTGAGTTTTCTCAAGCTAATTAAGCATTTGGATCACAGTGTTGCCAGCTACCTCGCTTTTCTTGGATGGCCGATGAGGTGCTGATGATGCAGTTGCTAAGCAATTATTTTCCAACACTGAAATGGCTTAGTCATCAGAAACAGCTGGCCCAGTATTGAATAATCATTTATTTTCGAGTCTTGTATTTTTAGATTTTAGTATTAGCATTTATTTGATCGAAAATTCAGTAAAAACAGTAATATTATGAAATATTATTACCTTTTAACAGAACTGTAGAAATAGAAATGTTGAGACTTGTAGTCAGTGTCACTTTTAAAACTTAATGGTAGTGTGTCACAGTGTCCACATAAATATTACATTTTTCATGGTTGATAAAAATTCGGGTTTGGATCACAGGTATTAATTACATTTTACAGTATATTCAAATAGATAACAGTTCTTTTAAATAATAATAATTTAAACATTTTTTTATATATATTACTACTGTTTATACTGCATTTTGGTCAAAGAAATGCAGAAACATAAAAAAAAAAACACCTTTATTTCAAACTTTTAGATATGTGTGTTTTATTTGAAAAAAATATCTACTTTGCATGCTGTGTGATTGGAGAGACCAAGCTTACTTTGTCTGTATGTTTACCTTTATTGTCTTGTAGTATTTGTGGTTTGCAAACTTGGGAATGACTCCCAGAAGGCTGTTCAGCTCCTGGAGAAAATGTCTGGACAAGAAATTGAGCAGATCACTGTGAAGGACGTCACTGGCGGATTGATGGCCTGGGCTAAGAAGATAGACCCCTCTTTTCCTCAATATTGACATTGTCATTTATCATATGTATATATTTTGTGAATGAAAGCAATAAAGTTTTTACTTCTGTTATTTAATTTATGCTATAATTTGTAATATTTTTTATGGTACCTCATAATGCAGACTGATTTCTTTATTTATACTAATTCTAGTTCTCTGTACGTTTAATTTCAAATTAAGATTCTTGAATTAATATACATTAGTTATCACTTGATAAATTGTATCAGCACAGTATGCCTCATAATTTATACAGTTTTTAATGCAAATTATATAGTTGCATTCATTAATTCATTAATTTAAAATGTGTATAATATAAACAAAATAAAATTGATCATTATTTATATTTATGTATGTAGTTTTTTTTTTTTTTTTTTTTTTTTTTTTTACTTGATCAGCCCTGAAAAAGCAATTTCACATAACAAATGTTTACACAACATCCACATGACAAAATAATAGTGAATTTTTTAAAAAATTTCAGAAGCTTAAAATTATTCACTCTCCTGTGTGTTTTGAGGTACGTGAGTGAACTGCTTCAGATTTTTTTTTTTTTTTTTTTTTTTTTTTTTTTTGCTTCTTAGCATTTGAGATCCATCTTTTCACACTAAGGAAAATTGTGGGACTATAACAAAGGGTGAAAACATTCAGTGATGCTCCAAAAGGAAACACAATGCATTAGGAGTTGCAATAAGAGAATATGCTAATCAGGGCAAATTATACTTGCCTTCTGGAACATGAGTAAATCTCATATGTAGCTTCTGAAATAAAAAATAAATAAATAATATAATAATAAAAAAAAAGATCTTTGAACAAAACAAGAAAAACACCACAGCTTCATTTTCAAAGGTTTACACCCCCATCTCTTAATGCATCCTGTTGTCTTCTTGAGCATTAATGAACTCTTGTCATATTTGTGCGAGTCCCTCAACTATCCCCAGTTTGTAAAGCCTCAAAATCAGTCACTGATAGAAATTTCAGAGTTTGAATTTGCAGAAGATGCATAGATAGATAGTGCTGAACATTTGCAGAAAAATGTTCAGTTACTGCTCAGTTAACAATAGACCAATTGAGAACCACTGTGATTTTTTTTTCTTCTGGGTTATGTAAATATTTGTTAGTGAAATAGATTAGTTAGGACAGTACCAAATAAAAATAAAAAAAAGCCATTTTTAGGATCACTCCTATTTATTTTTATAAATTATTAATGTGTATGAACTGTAGCTATAATTTGAGCTATAATAAGGTAATTAAACATTATTAAACAGTGCTTAACCCATATTTAGTCAATGTATATTGCAACCATTAGAAAAAGAATATATGTATAAAGCTTTCATATTTATATTTTATGTATTTATATGACTTATTGAACCATTGCGTTTATATAACATTGTCTATATCGGAGTCCAGGGAGTGAATTTTAAGGGAGGATGGGGTTCTATTTCAAAATGTAGAGGACTTCCATCTTTTATCCTCATAATAACCTCCAAACGTCATGCACATTTCATGAACAAAATAATGGGATTTTCTGCATCTGTGGTTTAAAAATATATAATATGTCCCGAGCTATGGTCTCCCCAGTAAATCTTGACCATTTCCACCACTGTGTATAAACATATGATTTATCGTGTAATCAGTGCTTTGATTATGAGCAAACAGTCTGAGCTTTGTGGACAATCACACATCGCCCTAAGCGACGAATCTCGCTACAATGTAACTAATATTCCGGACGCTATAAAGCGTTATTGCGTCATAGTGTGGGGAATGACGCCGGTAGAGGGCGCGAACACACGCTCGGCGCTCACATAACGGAAACTGCGCGTGAGAGACATGCGCGTCAGGCAGTGAGAGAAAGAGAAAAACATTTCTGCACTTATGAAGCTCAACTTCACTTCTTCAGCTCGACAGACCTGCCATTTCCTTCAGGTTTTACTTTCTCTGTCTGTACGGCGTTTCTTATTTGCCCGCGGAAATGGAGAGCAGATACTGAGGCGCATTTAAACGAGTACAATGCAACATGAAAAGAGGATAGAAAGTTTTCAAATCGAGCTCATGTAGGGGACTCTACAACCGTGCGATGCTTTACTGGGTAAACTAAGCCCCAGAAGCTTAAAAAAAGAAACCCCGAGGCGTTCAAGTCCTCGTTTTCCATTGATAGCAAGCTTTTGTCATCTCTTCACTTGTTAGGGAAACGCCTTTCCAGCATTAAAGGTATGTTTCCTCTCTTTTCCTCTTGTCTTCGGTGTGTCCTTTAAGATTTATTCCGTCTTGAGATCCAGTTGTTCATGATGCATGATGCTAAAGCCTGAACAAAGACATTGTATAACTTGTTTTGCTGGTATTTGTGGTCTTGTGCCAGTTATGTGATCTAGAGTGGGAGGGTCTCCAGATGTGCTTCCAGATGTGAGCTGAGTTCTTCATGGCAAAAGACAAAAATGTGCAAAACTCTTCCAGAATACAAGAAGTTTGAAGTTGTGCTTTGAAACGACTCGTTATGCGTGTAGATAATGGCTTGATGAGCAGTGTACAGGGAACTGTGGAATAAAGACTTGAATCTGTTTTGTTTCAAACAGGAATGAGAGTTGAATGAGGATCTGGTTTACAATGGAAGCCACTTTGTCAAGCATCATGCTGGCATCCTGATCGCTCAGCCGTGGAGTGACACCCTATCAATCCAACATGTGCAACATGTGCTGGAAATCACACAGCCAGCCATGAAGCATGCTATCCGGATTGCATGTTTTTAGAGGGAAACGTAGCGAAAAATAGGCACCTTCTTCTTTGGTCGCGTTTCGCTGCCTCGTACGCCACGGATTTGCACATGACTGCGGCGATTCCGTTCACCTGCCTTAGGACAGAAGAATATTGTGTTTAATTAAAAACACAGCCCCGTTCACTCATTGGATATCAGCCACGGGTTCAAAGCTTGTCAGTTTTACACGGTTTACTTTCAATCTGCGGAGGAAACTAATGTCTGCCAGTAGTAGCACCTCTCCTCTGACCTTACCTAAACCCTTCGTCCACTCTCAGCATCAGACTGCACCCCCAACCCCCTCTCCATCACCCAGCCCTCCGGTGCCACTCTGCGTCCGTCTCTCCAATGGGAATCACAGCGTTCCGAGCCCCACCAGCTCCCTCCATGGAGTGTCCTTCCTCCTTCAGATCGGACTTACCAGGGAGATGGTCACCCTGGAGCCGCACGATCTGTCCCTCAGTTCGGTGAAGGATTTGGTCTGCTCCATAGTCGATCAAAAGGTAATGACGTCTCAAGGATATTTCTTATTTGCATGATCTACTCGCTTACCGATTCTAGGTGCTCACACTTTATGACATCGTTTCAAAGACGGGCCTACCTTTTTGCGTTAAAAAGTAATGTGCTTTTTAGACTACAAGACTATTTTTGAAATTGAATTCTGGTAATTTCTGTAAAAGGGTAAGACTAATTGACTGATGCGAGTTGTTTCCTGTAATCTTCAGGAAGTTGATTTAGGTGGATGAGCATGAGGAGCATTAGTGACTGATTAAAGAACACATTTTCATTCAGTCTCATCTAAATCTGCTTTGATCCACATGCATTTCCACAAACACAGCAGATGAGGTGGGATGCATGTTGCAAGCAGCAGATTTCCGCTGTTATGATGGCGAAGGCAATGGCTGTGGATTTCTGACCTCAGTCATAACTTAGTATTATAGTAAATATATGATTTAATTTAGTGTAATTTGAGTGCTTGGGTAGTTTGAAGAGAGAAAAAGCTGTGGTGCCGAAGGCTATGTGGCTGCAAATGTGTTGCTGGGCCATTTCTGTGGTATTTTGGTGGTTGCTAAACCTTAAATGATTTTAAGGCAGATTTTCAGCCTGATTTGCACCCCCGAACGATCGTGGGCGTGGCCCGATTTGAGGCTTGTCACAAACTAACAATTTTTTTTTTTTGTCCAAAAAAATCCTCTATTGTGTGGTGTCATTATGATTATTTAACTGCTCCCGATCGAGAAAAAGTGTCCCTGAACACGACTCGTAAATACCAAACATGTTTGATATTTAGGATTCTTAATCGGGGTGCCTCTGACATGATACCCACGATAGCCAATGAGAGCAAGCAAGCGTCACTTAACGGATGCCCCGTGCTTCTATAGCTGAAACTTGGCAGCCACAAAAATGCCATGAAAGCAGAATGCATCACCTGTTTTCTTTTTTATACTTTGTTTTTCACTGTGAAACAAAACGCACACCAGGAGAACCAGCTGACAACGTTAAACGTCTTCCATTTGTTTTTCTTCTCTAGTCATGTTTGATCTTGCAAGTCTCCGTAAGCCCTGTGAAATCGTTCCTACAATCAACAAGTGTGTGGTCTCGCAGTCTGGTCGAATCGTCTAGTGTGTGCGTTCAGTGGATTATAAGGCTAAAAATCGTCTGAAACTGTCTTCATGTCTGTGGTCTCCCATGGTTTTAAAATCGGTTAAGATTTAAAAATCGTCTAGTGCAGGGGTGGTGAACTCTGGTCCTGGAGAGCCACAGCCCTGCAGAGTTCAGTTCCAACCCTAATTAAAACTCACCTGCCTGTTGCTTTGTAGTAACCCTTCAGACCTTGATTAGCTTGTCAGGTGCGTTTGTTTAGGGTTGAAGCAAAACTCTGCAGGGCTGCGGCTCTCCAGGACCGACGTTCGCCACCACTGTGCTAGTGTGTGGCCAGCTTAAGACAATTGTGTGTAGGATAGATAGATAGAAAGAGACAAAGAGACAAAAATAGTTTAACAGTTGCATTTAGAAGTCACAAATATTTTGAGACAGACTACAATTTTTTTGTTTTTGTTTTGTTAACTACAGGAAAACCAATCAGTCCAATTAATTACAAAAAAAAGCCTGCTAAATGAGAACAGTCTGAAGCACTGTGCTAAAATGCAAATTTTTGATCAACACTTAAGCCATCTCAGACCACACGATTTTAGCCTTAATTTGGCACGATCTGCTTGACGTAGGGTGTTGTGGGGATTTGTAAACAACAATCCCTGTCGGGATGCAAAATTTAAAAAACTACATGAGATGAAACGATTGAATCTTGCATCCCGACAGTGATTGTTGTTTACGAATCCCCACAACACCATAGTGGACAACAACCGATGCCATGTCTGCGACGAATTAAACTAGCATGTTTAATTTTTGTGTCACATCTGTGCCACTAATAGGAGCACAAAAGCGCCTTCATACATGCTTTCAAACATGATGAATTTAAAGAGAGGCAATGATATCGGTCCTGGTAGGTGGAATTTTACAATTAAGGAAATGTTTGTGGCGCTATGGCACTAAGGACACGTTCACACTGTCAGTTTTTGAGATTGACAGCCGCATTTACTTACAGGTGTGAGTCTTGAAATGTCCCGTTCACACAGTTTACAGTCGCTTTTCGAATCTGTATGAACGTGCAACAGGAGTCAAGCCTGTATTCCTTACCAGTAACCGTAGCAACACAGACCAAAGCAATATCAAAGATGCCGACCTCTGTAAAACTTAAATCAAATAATCATTAACCGAAAGCGGCTTTTAAATTTGAGTGGACAGCGGAGCACTTGAGCCGCGTGAAGAACGCAAAACTGACGGGAGGGAGCGGCTCCGGTGGAGACTGGATATAAAACTTTCAGATGAAAGTTTTTCCGTCACTGTAAGTTACCAAAACCACACATTAAAGCACGCAGCACACGGTAGATGCACGTTTGTGTGGCAGAGCGGCTCTTTCACACTGAATGACATCACAGACAACTAGTTGTTCAGTCCTGTTCCGTTCACACAGCGCGTGTGTTCCAAGAATGCAGTTGTGAGTCCTGAAAATTGACGGGTGTGAGTTCGGTTATAGAATACGGTTGTCACACCCGTAAATATCTGTACTGTGTGTGAACGTAACCGTATAAAGGACTCAAATACAGTACTGCAACTGTATTCTGCTGCTTTGAGAATGTCGCTTAATACTCCTGCATTTACAATGTTTCCTTGAGGCACTACTGGGACTAGTCCTAGCTACTTTGACAGTCCATAATGTCCTCTCCACACAATCTATATTTGTGTCCACTGTCAGGTATTCTTACTTTTTTGGGCTTTTCTGACGACAAGACAGAGCAAGACACTGTTTGCTAGCCATTGTTTGTTCACGCTCATGTCACCTTCTGTCTAACCCACTGTATTGATGACAGCATGCACGCCGTTAAAGAGTCTCGCGTAGCCAGATCTTCAGACTTACAGCAGAAGGTCTGGGAACTTTGGCCGCTTTGAATGGCCAAGACCCGCCCAAGAGGCCATATGACTGACAGGTAAAGCAACCAATCACATTTTGTTTTGTGCCACGTCATGTTTAGGGGCGTGGAAATGTCGCCACAATAACAGACTGATGTGTAAAACTCTGACATATTTTAAAGATTCTATGCAGCGAACTTTAAAATTTTCCCATACTGTTGAAAATCCAGCATTTAGTTGATCCTGATAAGCACTCGTCGTCACAGCTGTAAACATGACGGCTTTCTTCTTTCGTGAGGGGGCTTGGCACCACAGCATTTTTGTTTCCAGGCGGAACGTTAAAGAATATGACACACGTGGCTCCTGGAAATCCTGTACAATTTAACCAATCTGATAACTCCTGAAGTGTTTCCAGCTAAGTGTGCCTTATGCGTGACGCCTGAGTATAAGCAATGTATAGTTGGGTACCAATGTGTAGTCTGACATGTTTCTTGTTCATGACAAAATTTTGGGAGTCAAAATCGCATAATCTGACACAGTTACCGTCATAACCATTAATGGTTAAGATGCATACTCTATAAGAGCATACTCTAAAAGGAAAATACGTTGTTACTTGGACTTGATGGTTATACCACATGACATAATTGTCATTAAATTGAAATTTTACAAGAAAAGATTCTCATTATTCATTTTGATGGTGTAATAATGCATGTTTTCAAAAACATAAAATCAACATGAATTCTCTCTCTCTCTCTCTCTCCGATTATATTTAAACATTTTTTTAGTGCTGTTTGCTTTTTTTTATGCATATGATTGACATTTCGGAAACACTTTAAAATACGGTGTCAATGAACAATTTATTACACTGTTTATTAATCTTTGTTAATGTTAGTTAATAAAAATGCAGTCGTTCATTGTTAGCTCATGTTAGTTCAGTATGCATTAACTAATGTTAACAAACAACTTTTTAATAACGATTTTAATAATGCATTAGTAAATGCTGAAATTAACATTAAATAAGATTAATAAACACTGTAGAAGTTTTGTTCTCTTTTAGTTCAGCAGATACGTGCGTACAATTTGTTAGAGAACAGGAAGTGCTTTTGTCAATCAGACACTAACCAAGAGGTGTATATTTTTAGGCATTTGAATGATTGCACACATTGTGCATACAATAAACATAATTATGTTCTTTCTGAGATGCCATCATCACCCGGTGTTTACATTTAAATATGATGTAGCCTGCTTTATTTAGCTACTTCATGTCAAAGTTTCAGTTTTTGCGTCTGTTAAGGTTGCAGTTTCTGTTCATATTTCTCTTTTTAGTGCCCAATTTTTAGGTGCATTCCTAGTAGGGCTTGTTTGGGGGCGGTTTTTAAATCTAAATCCTGGGGCTTTTGGTTTTCTACCAATTCATAGATACCGTGTAAATAAAGTCTCTGCCTTTTGAAATCTGCAAGCAGTGGGTTCAAATCATGGCCTTGTTTTGAAAGCAGATATGCGGTCAGGTGACCTGTGAATGACAGCAGCTGTGCCATTACTGACTGGTAAAAGATGCCGAATATCAGGTCAATATGCCACATAAGAGCAGCACAGTGAGTTAATGACATGCTGCATCTGGCTTTGTACAGTCTGTCCAGTGCAGTTCGGGTCAAGTTCACATTCCTTCGGGCCACTGTACTGCTGCTGCTGTTCTTTATGACTTGCTAGTTATTCAGAGGGGAAAATACTCCATTGATATTTTATGGAATCTTGTTAGCGTTGTTAGCGTTAAGGCAGGAATGTTGGACAAAGACCCAGTCCAGGCATTCTGAGTTAACATCTTTTGTTGATGAGTCACACTATCCAGCTGACCTGAAAACAGTCCTGTTCACTATGAAGGTGCAGTTGTGCTTCCTTCCAGTTCATCAAGGTAGCTTCTGCTTAAAAGTTTGAAAGTTGTAATTTAACTTTTAAGCAGAAGCTACCTTGATGAACTTGAAGAAAGCACAACTGCACCTTCATGGTTGTAATTGTGTAATGCATGTTTTGTTGGAGTAAGTAAACAAAGTAAGAGTAAGTAAACAATTTCACATTATTTCTCTCTTTTTCCACTTCAAAAACAAAGACAGGATGGTTTTTTAGCACTAGTGAACGTTGGTTATTTAAAACGTTAGTTACTGTGGAATTTGCATGTTCCCCTTTTGTTGGTGTGGGTTTCCTCCTGATGCTCTGTTACTGTTCAATTGAAAAATTGGTGTAGGATTTACCATGAAACTTTCTTCTTCTTTGTTTGCTAGTAATTGTCACAAATAATCACAAAGAAACACATAACAAAGTACCGTGTTAAGTTAAACATGAAATGAGACCCTGGACCACAAAACCAGTCATAATTTGCACTGGTATATTTGTAGTAGCCAACCACACATTGTATGGGTCAAAATTATTGATATTTCTTTAATGCCAAAAATCATTAGTATATTAAGTAAAGATCATGTTCCAGGAAGATATTTTGTAAATTTCTGACTGTAAATATATCACAGCTTAATTTTTGATTAGTAATATGCATTGCTCAGAACTTCGTTTGGGCAACTGTAAAAGCAATTTTCTCAATATTTAGATTTCTTTTGCAACCTCAGATTCCAGATTTTCAAATAGTTGTATCTCTACCAAATATAAATGTATATAAACAAATCATGCATCGATAGAAAGCTTATGAGAAGTTCAGATGCAAAAGCCTCTAAATCCATCTGACATATTTCTTTAAAATTAGCTTTTATTTCTGGCTACTTTGTATAGGTTTCTATGTAAGTGTTGGTACTTCTGATTGGGCTGAGGCTGGAATTGAGCGAGTTTTAAGTAAAAGTATTCGATGGATGTATACTATGTGTTTCAGGAGCATTCACTCAGTATCATTATCTCATTTTTGAGCGAGATGGCTTTTAGCTGGTTTTTCATCTGAACTTTCAGTTATCTTTCAGTTATAAAAAAAAAACCCCAAAAACCCTTATGGCAGTTTTTGTCGTCCTGGGTCACAAATGTTCTGTTCACAAAAACAAAAGTATTATTTTCCTGTAAAACATACAGTACTCCAAACATTTTTTGAAGAATAATCTAATAATTTTGATTTTGCTCTTCTGCAAGCCTACAGAGGTTAAAGTATAGAAAATGTTTAGATGTTAATTAATTTACAAAATTTGATGATGTGAAATGTAGTTTGTGTTGAAGCTTGTTGCTTCATAAACAAGCTATGACATTTTTAGATTTAACATTTCTAGCTTAATATTGAATAAACAGAACACAGAATGCATTCACACTGAACTCAACAATCGAGAGTTTGATTGTTGAAAAGAGTCAAAATTAAAAATTTAAGGTCAGTGTAAAGGCAATTCAGAGAATTGTTTCTAAACATGATAAATGTTAGAAATTTACTGTTGAAACGCATTACAAAGAACTATGTAGTACTGAATTAGAGACTTAAATAGGTAAAAGTTAAATACAATTAAATAGTTTATCCCCATTTTTGTGTTCAGGATTTTTTGGCTTGGCCTGAAATCATGTTTTGATGACACAGTGGAGCCTCAAGCGCAGTGTTGTGATGTCATACACTGATCGGTCTGCAAAATGCTGCTTCAAGTCAAACACATGCTAATAACTAGAGCGCATTAGCTCCAGTGGTTGGCCTGCTCAGTCGGGAGTTACTTTTTAATTACTGTTGCTAGCTATCTGTGCCTTTGTCACATAAATGCATATTGCCTGGTTGCGATAAATTACAAAACAGCTCAGACAGCCATTCAGGTTGTAGCAGTACTTGACAGTTGAGATGGCAGCAGCTTTCTCGCAAGTGGGCGTGGTTTCAGCGCAGACAGTGGACACGCCCCCCGCGTATGAGAGCAAAAAATTGTTTATTTTATTTCAAGATTTTGATACCTTATTTTGTTTACTTGGCTTTTGTTATATATATATATATATATCATCCACATTTGGCTGGGTGGTTAATAACACATTTTTCTGTGGTGTGACAAACTCAGAACAAACAGACTTTAATATTTGCTTTGCATTTGCTCAGCATTTACTCTGCATCTGTAATGCAGACCACTACCAAATTTCCCACTTAACACAAAAATGTATGACAATTGAAGACTAAAACCAAAAGCTTGCATAGCATTGTTTAAACTGACATATTCTTAGTATTGTAGGATTACATTATGTATTTCTGTAGGAAACTAGTTGCATTTTATCACTTCCTGTTCCATCGACCTGAACTGGGATTTTTTTTGAATGGGTTTTGTTGAATGCTTTAAATACATTCTGTGGTTAATACAAGCTAAAGATATTTTCACATTTATTCTACTATGTAAAAAATATCAGTAAAATCCCCTTGTGATTTTGTTAAAGCTCTTTCTTGTCTTGGGTATTAAACATCATATTACCCATCAGGTAAACTCATCTACTCACTAGTCATTTTCACAGTCTTTTGGTTTCTAATTGTGCTTTTGTTAACCATTCCATTTGCAGACTTTTAGGGAAAATAAATGTTTTTTTTTTTTTTAATGAAGAATGAATGAGTGTAGTTTGTTTGTAATTTACATTTAACTTCTAAAAAAAAATTTATGTAAGTTGTGTTCATTTGTCATAATGAGGAAAACATGCAAGAATCACAAAAAAAAAATGTTAGTCACAGAGATTATTTTCTGCAAAGATTCAAAAGCCAGTGGAAAAATCCTATTGGGTTTTTCTGAGACCTAAGGTGATGCTAACTTCTTGGTTGGCCTACAAAAATGTATATACAATGAATATAGTCACTGCTAAGTGTCTTATTGCTTTTATAAAACAAAGTATGTGTCAGTGTTTCAGTAAGCAGAACAATAAATGAAACAAAAGAGAAGGTTGTTTTTATGTTGTCCCTAGGTGTAGATTTCTGTTAATTTGCACCTTGGTTTCTACAACAATAAATCCATTTTCTGATACAATCTTGGAAAGGCTGAAGCGAATGCAGGCCAGGAACGTTTTTCAGAGCTGTTCTGCATCACTCTCTCCAAACCCAGGGGATGAACAGCAAACGCCATCTGCTGAGATCCAGTTGTGCAGGATCATATGGCTTTGATATCGGTGGAAAATATGACTCTGGTTTCTCCCATCATCCTGGCCATCTTTACTCTCTCTCTCTCTTTCTCACACACACACACACACACACACACAGTGCATGCTGTTACTAATACAGTCACTCAGCCTCCCCAGTGCTCTGCTGGAGGAATTTGACCTGACTTGGGAAAGCATGAATTCTAGCACTCAGCAGAACGCAGCGCTGCCACAGTCAACAGGGAGCAGACAGGAAAGTGTTTTATATGCTGATGTCTCATTAGATATGCTTTTGGATGACCTCTTTCTCTGGTGGCTAGTATTTATGCGACGAAGACACTCATGGAAATGATTCGCCAGCCTTTGCGCAATACATTTATTCACAAATACACTGCGACAGATGTGCTCTCCATCCCAATCACTTAGAGTAATAATATATCCAAGTCTGATCAGGACATTAGTGGCTGATATGATACTCAAAGCTATGATGCGTTTTAATGCAGATCACTAATTATTAAGAAATTGCATGTAGTCATTGCGTGGATATTTATTTTAAATCTCTAGTTTTACATGAGAAGGGCACTTTGCAGACGACATTCTGCCCCTTAAGGCAAAACCTCACTACTTGGCTTTCTATATAGCGGGATGAGCAATAGGATCACTTATGAATTATGTATACAGGCACACAGCGATCTGCGGTTCGCTTCACTGTCACTCTATGCTCTCATTAGTGATCATTATGACTTTTTTTTTCAACTATTTAGTCAACTATTTTGACTAATGTCCACATGGGTGTTTTTTTTTTGAGGTCTGATGGACAGTTGCAGTTCAGAATGACTTGTGCAGTAAACATCTGCAAGGCACTTCCTGTTTTGGTGTCACCCAGGCTCTTGTCTGCAGCCACAGAGGGAGGCATCGTAAAACAAGAGTTCATTGCACTAACACCGGCATGCAATCAGCGTTCCTCGCATTCCTGAGTGCTGATGTCAAATCAAACATCTCGAACTGACCTCGTGTGAATCGGGTCACTTCTTTCAACCGCTGCTCTCGTTTCAAGGACGGTCTATTGATTTGAACAGCATTTGAAATGTAGGACTGTTGGACAGCTGGTGGCTTGTGGGCTGCTGTGGTTCTCTGCTCTGCTTTACAATGTACAATAGTGAGTTTACAGTGTTCTTTGGCCCAGGACTTAACAGCCCCTCTTCTCCTATCGGAGAATGATAAAGCAAGCTCTGTGGGAGAAAATGTGCAGACTTTTTGGCAGAGTCATTGGAAAAATCTAAAAGTTTTCTCAATATCTCTCAAAAGACAATGAAACCTGTCCTTGCAATATGGGGACATCTAGAAACAGGATTTGCTTAAATGTGGATGTCTTCCGTGAAAGCTGGTTAGTGGGTCAGTATGTAGTTCGATGTCGGTCCGTAATAATCATGTGCTTGTTCACTACTGGATAAGTCATGATATAGATGATATAGCATTAGGGCTGGGCAATATGGCAAAAAAAATTAAAGTGGGAATTAAAGGGAAAATGCTTTGAAAAAATCTAAAAAGTTAAGGTAATTCAAATTCAAAATGACTGTAGAAACAATGAACAGCAGCTTTCAGCCTGTCATCATGATACAAACATGAAATTTCAGACATACGTTAGTAGTTCTTCACAGGTTTTTTTTATTTGATTGTGCTGCTTTTCCATTGTTTATTTTATGTAAACATGGACATGTTTAACTGTTGCGCTTGCATGAAACGGCATTCTAAAACGTGGCGCTCAAGTTTAAAGAAGGTCATTCCCATCTTCTTGCATGTTTTTCTTATTCACTGCCTGCGTCGCATCTTTGTCAAAAAAAAAAACATTCTGTGTGAATGGTGCCTAGCGCTGTAAGTGTGTCACACGTGAGCGGTTAATCGTGTGCCGACATGCGGTTGATTTCTAAAAAATACAATTGTGGCAAAACATTACATTTGAATTAATCAATAAAATTGGAAGAATCACCTGCCCTATATAGCATGATATAGTTGTTTTGACAGGAAATAAGCTTGTTATGCAACCAAAATTTTAGATACCTTAAGGAAATATGGAAATATTTTCACCCACCACTATCATTAAACGTTTAATGGAAAGAGCAGTCATCTTGGTAATGTAGCCTTTCTAAAATGTTCAGAGTCATTGATTGTCTGCGTTAATGTGTAAAAAAAAAAAAAACTCTTAAGCTTCCACTACAGGAATTTAGCCCAATTTTGAACTGATTTTCCCCTCCTGAGAATCAGAGAAAAAAATCTTGTCGAGCACCTCGATCGGTCCCAATGTTTGGTGCAAATAATCTGCTAATGTGAGGTGTTCACAGATCAGTTTTGAACATACCGGGTGAGTGCAGAAAGCTGCTAGCACGCTAGCTAACATATGTAAACATTAGTTGCTGAAATGACGATCACTAGAGGCATGTTAATCTTAATAATATCCTGTAGTGTGTGAATGCCACGATTTTCAAATCTTGTAGTGTGTGCATGTTTAAGATTTGAGGGAAGATAATCTGTAAAGATTCTCCTTATGTGTGCACTGCAACCAGATTTCATAATTGGTTAGGATTTTAAAACTCCTGTAGTGTGAGCCCGACTTTTAAATATAATTACAAATTCATTAATGTTAAGAATTATAACAAACTAAATATAGCTTTAAAACATGCAAGCAAATATAAAATAATAAAGGGAAACAAACAGCAATAAACAAAAAATGCTTTCCAGACAAGAGAAGTGATGATTTTTTTTTTTTTTTTTTCAGCATTATATAATATATAACACATTTCAAACTTTGTTTTGCCCCTGAACAAAGAATGAAACGGAACTTGGTTTTGAGTACAGTATATTGGGAACAGTTAATAGGCTGCATTCACAGTAATCCACAGATCTGATTAATGTTGTCAATTGTGTTTTGTCCTGTCCTTAAGACATAACTGACCGTTTACATTAATTTTGCATCATAAAAGCATTTTGAGATGCATTTTGCAAATGCATTTAACTGCTCACACAGAGTTATGCACTGCCTTGTGCCTTCATAACAAACACAGGGAACAAACACATGTAAGCATTTGAAAGCAGCTGCCTGTCTATACAGTGTGTAGTGCATTTGGAAGGTAAAACACTGCAATGCCGGTGAGTGAAAATGCACATTGTCAAGCATGTATTCAAGCATGTATGTCAAGCTTGTATTTTGCTTTAGCCATGAAACTTTATATAATTATTTGATGTTGTGTTTTTGTGTAATTGGCAGAAGGAGAATACAGCTGCCTTTAGTGCTTAAGTGCCATAGCGCTTGCAGGATATGCAAGGAAAACAAAAAAATAAAAACAGCCCAGAATCGACATTGAATTTGTCAGGATCGTTGAGGAGTGAATCACGATGCTTTAGAGAATGATTATTTTTGTCCCACCCCTATAAATAAAAGAAACAAAACTTAATGTTAAGTCGACGTGTCGTGGGCAAAAAGTCTCATCAAAAGTGGGTTCCGGGTATGTTTTTGGAGGGGTAAGTGCATTTTTGTGATCCATTAAATTCCCAGTCTGTTTTTTTTTTTTTTTTCCTGCTGACTATTAGATGTAGTTTTACTTGTAAATACATCACATTACAGAATCAGTGTTTGCATATTAAACTAGTGCAGGGTGTTTAAGCAGTTCTTTGTCTAATAGTTTTAAACACATCTGGTCATTTTAATTTCAATGGAAAATTCTTGCAGATATATTACACCAGCAGCTGACAGGAAAAGGGGGGAAATCTGCTTTGTGTTTTTTGAGAGTCACTTAATCATTATACTCTTACAAGTTCATTGGAGGATAGTTGACAACATTACGCCGTTGCCACAGTAACATAAACCTGGACGTAGACTGCAAAAGAACTCAAGTAGGGAGTAAGAGAAATGGAGAAAAATAGTTAAGTAGAGGGTGCACTTGGAAATTGGAGTGTGCCGTGATCCCACTGGCCAAAACTAACTGCAAAATGGGCAGGAAATAAATTTCCCCCAGCCCAACCCCAGTGGCCCATATAGCAAGCACACATCTGCTCCCTCCTATGGAAGAAACCATATTTCATCTAGTGGCCAGAGCGTTATACAGTTCCTGGAAACATCCACATAAAAATGGTTAATGAATTTCAGTATTTCCTAGTATTCAGCACGTCCGCTTTTTGCTGTAATGACAGCGTTCGCTAAAGCTGGCACGGACTCCACAAGTGACAAAAGCTGATGATTCATGCTATGCCAGCATGATGTGAGAATGTTCCAAAGGGCATCTTGTGTGCTTTAATGCAATTAAGGAAATCCGATCTTTTGATACTTTGTAATCAAGGAATTAAAATGGATCCATTTACATGCACGCCGATAGTCTTGATTATGGCCAGTAATCAGTGTAAGGAATAGGCAGATTAGAGAGAAGAGTTCACCCAAAAATGAAAATTTGCTGATAATTTACTTATCCTCAGGCCATCCAAGATGTAGGTAACTTTTTTTCTTGAGTAGAACAGTAAAGAAGATTTTTAGCTGAAAACGTGGTCCTTGGTGATTCATAAAATGCAAGGTAACTGCTACTATATATAGTGCACAGCATAAATGAGTACAACCCCTCTAAAACGTAACAAATTCCGCAATTACTCTTAACTTAGATGATATGTCAGGGTTCTTTGGAGATATAATGTTCCAACAAGCCTGCTTGATCAGTTACAGAAGAAGAATGTCAAAATTATTCAGCAAAATAAGATTTTCTTATCAAAGTGATAAAATGTTGTGTTGCAAAAATGAGTACGCCCTCCTGAAAGTTACTGAAAAAAAACAAACAAACACACAAGAAATGTGTGTATAGGTTTAAGGCTAAAACTTTTAAAGACAAGTAATTTCCTGACAGTTAAAAGTGTTTTATAGCCTACTGAATCATACTCAGACTTAACGCTGGCAACAATGGAACTACTTGGGAGACAACTGCCCGGTGACTTATTTCTTGGCATAAAAGAGGACAATGGTACAAGAGGAATACCAAGTTATAGTTTTAAGTGTCAAAATATAGCAGAAGTAGCACTGACGTTCAAAAACAATGGACTTGTGACAAAGCTTCTGAAATAATCACGTCTTCACTTTAAGTTTTCATTTAGTGATGAGTGACTTTTTGCCAAAAAAAAAAAAAGAGCCGGAGGAATAAATACCATGCAAGTGTCTCAGAGCCGGCAAAAGCTATGAAAATAGTGACACTTTATTTCACAGTGTACGTCGCAGCCTGCAGAAGTGACATGGATGGTTGTTCTCACCCCTAGAATTACCTACTCCAGTCAAAGCACAATAAACTTATTTAACCTCTTCCGATCCATATTTACAATAGGAATTCATACGCTGGTAGAGACCAAGTCAATCATTTTGCATCCAAAAGCATCCAAAATGTTCTGTTGTTGCTAGAGGAGGAGTACAGTGAGAAGTGCCTGGTACTCACAGTGACGTTCAGTGGTAGTAAAGCTCTTCTATAGGGATGTATGAGTGCTGAAGGTGTGAGGGAGTTGTGCTTTATGAATGCTGTCATGAAATCACACATTGTTGCGTGATGTAATACAAAAAACTGAAGATGCTACCCTCCCCTCATTCCCTGCGTTATTGGGCATTTTTTCAGCATAACAATGAAGATATTCATTCTCCCAAGGTAAAAATCCTTAACCTTATATTAAAGACCAGGGCATTTAAGGAGGTCGTCCTCCATGAGTTAAACAGGACAAATGTGAAAATTTGTCATGAACTTGTACACTCAGTGCCAAGAAGTGTCAGAGTCGTATACTTAAAGTTCTGGAGGACATACTAGCACTAGAATATTATACATTTGCTGAATTAAATCTAGGGTGTACTCATTTCTGCAGTCCTTCTTTTAAACTAAATTGGCTAATTTACTTATCTTACAGAAAATATTGATATATATTTTGTTGTTTTTATTAAGTATATGTTTAATACATTTAAATTTTGCCATCTTTCAATAAATTATATTAGTGATCATTAAGAAAATGCCTCTTTTATATTTATTTAGAGGGGGTGTACAAATTTATGCTGTGCACTGTGTTTATGCTGTGCACGTATATGTATATGTATATATATATATGTGTATATATATATATATATATATATATATATATATATATATATATATATACGTATATGTATATACGTATATGTATATATGTATATGTATGTGTATGTATATATATATGTGTGTGTGTGTGTGTGTGTGCATGCAATCCATAGCTTCAGGCAAATAGGGAAATCTGATTCTCTTCCACAAACAGGTTTTTTCATACAGTTTGTTTCAATTAACTGGTTCAAAAAAAAAAAACATTTACCAGTTTGTTTACGTAATCTCGCAATGACGTAATGTATGCACAATTATATGATTAAAGCACCCAGTAATGATTTGAAAAGTGGATTTGTAACAAATGGTTTTACATGTATAAAGCATATAAAGTGAATTAACTAGTGTTAATCAACTCACCTTTTTACATAAACCATGAGAAACCATAAAAACGTTAATTTCGGCCCTTCATTCAAGTGCTCAGTTCAGACATATATGCTTATCAGCGTTGAACTGTTTCCTCAGTTCAATGTACTGCTAGTGTTTTGGGTCATTTTAGGTCAGATTGACTGTCAGGCATCTGAAAGTGAGTTTTGATTGAGTAACTTGTAGATCTGTGCTGCTTGAGCTGAGAACTGTTTCAGACGGTTCAGTCCAATCTGGTGAACCTGTTCATCCAGTTCACTAAAAAGATCAAAAGAATGATTTGTTTTTGCGCCCCAGACATCACTCCAGGCCACTCGCCTGAGGCTCTGGATTACAAGTAATAATGTTCATAAATAAAGTTCAGTTTCTTGCACAGGCTGATCGTTTCACTTCATAAGTTCCATATATCATCAGGAGCCACATTAATTTTGTGTCATCTGTATATGCTTTTTTGCTTATGAAAGTTATGGTAGCTACTTACCTGCATTTTATGAATCACCAAGGACCATGGCTTCAGCTAAAAATCTTCTTTACTGTTCTGAGAAAAAAAAAAAGTCACCCACATATTGGATGGCCTGAGGGTGAGTAACTTAATATAAAATTTTCAATTTTGGATGAACGGTCCCTTTAAGATGTTTACAGGACATGGCAAACCTCTTGAATCCCATTTACATCCTACATGCCATTAAATAGATTATTCACTAAGTTTTATTTATTAGTCTTGTTTTATTTTGCAAAATATAAAAAAATTCTGGAGTGCCGTGATGCTTAAATCTGAATGCGTAAGCTCTTCTACACCTTCTGCTGTCGTAACATGTTTTCAGACTAATGCATAAGGGGAACATGTCATCTATCTGCAACATTAGCACATGCGATAGATTGGAAATGTGCTAATCTTTAAAAAAAAAAACCCTCCTTTCTGAGTGCCTACTCTGTTCTGATTGATCAGATGGCCCAGTATGTTGTGACTGATTTTTTTTTTTTTTTTTTTTTTTTTTTTTTTCTTACAGTGCATGTCAGAAACAAAACCATATCTGAATTTTAGCTCCATAGGCTTTTTCAGCAATGTACACAATTTGTACAAAACAGTAACAAGAACTGAAATAAGCTAGTCTTTAACCGCACACTTAAAGTTGTTCACTTCCAGAACAAAAATATACAGATTTACTCACCCCCTTGTCATTCAAGATGTTCATGTCTTTCTAGACAAGCTAGACAAGACGAGCATTTGAGGTTAAAAAGTATATAAATTGTAATTTTTTCTAGAAAATAACCGATCGATCGTTTCACTAGATAAGACCCTTCTTCCTTGGCTGGGATCATTTAGAGCCATTTGAAGCTGCATTTCAACTGCATTTTGCAAGTTCAAACTCGGGGCACCATAGAGGTCCATTATATGGAGAAAGTTCCTGAAATGTTTTCCTCAAAAAACATAATTTCTTTACAAGTGAAGAAAGAAAGACATGAACATCTTGGATGACAGGGGGGTGAATTTATCTGTATATTTTTGTTCTGGAAATGGATTTCTCCTTTAAATGCTCATGAACAAGAGTGCTTGTGTGTTCAACTGAGTAATTTAGTGGTTAAATCTACTTGTACCTTTTTATGAAATGAGATTAATGTAAACACAGACCACTGTGAACACTCTTGTAATTTGCTTCAGCATTTTTGAACTTTATGAATGATTATTTTAAGCTCAGGTAGTGATTGTGTAAGGAACTGGAAGCAAGCAGAGTGCAGCTGTTTCTAGAGCGCACAGTCCCATCTGCTGTTAAAAGCTAAGCTCACAATCGATTTAAGGGAGAATTGCGATGCATTTTGAAAATTGCAGAATTGCTCCACAAATCGATTTTTCATGACACCCCTAGGGAGACCTCTTTTTGTTCTCTGTAGTCTATAGCTCATTCAGAATTTGAATACATTCATTCACGGATTCGTTCTTGAAACTGCAATGAATGACATAACTATTAATCCAAGATTGCCAATGCAGTTGTGTAACTTTTACTATAGAGTTTACTTCTGCTAAGTGAGTGAAAGTGGAACAGGTCCAAGCTGATGCGACTGAGTGGAGGTGGGGACTATTTTGCAAGTTCATAGATCTGCATATAGTTAATGAGGTAAGGGTGTAGAGTTACATTCAAGCCATTTTAAGACATGAAAATTTATTTTAGTATTTAATTATATTTATTTAGTTTAGGGACCAGTTCTTACTGTTTATGAACATGTATATTGCCACCCCTTAAAACATAATTTCAGACAGAGAATCAGAATTATATATTGGTACAAATAACTGTATACTTTATAAGTGAACCTCAAGGAACATAATAAAATAATAAAAATCAAAAATCATAAAAATTCTTGGCAAATGTTTCTCAGACAGACATGTAAAAAAATAAATAAATAAATAAGTAAAGAAAAATAATAATCACAAAAAATAAACGTTACTAACCAGTAGTGTTGCACGATATACCGGTACTTAAAAAGTTTCTCAGGTACTTACCCTGCTTTTAAAAACGTTACGATTTAAGAATGCATTTTAATAAGAGCCATATTTCTACGGAAAACTATTGTCATATAATATACAAACAAAAACCTTCACAGCAACCCGTCGAAATAAAAGTTCGGTTTAACTTGACAGTCAGAAATATATTACTTAATGTAAAGATAGTAGTACTACTAATAATAAAAATATTATTAAAACAATGTTTAAGGAATATTTACCAGAAAAAAATATTTACCAGAAAATTGTAAATACACAACAGTATTTCTGAGAAAAAAGAAAGAAAGAAAGAAATAGCCTATAATAAATTAATTCTTTATCAAATCTAATTATCCTTTATAAATTCATTAGACATGCTTTTGATTATTAAAATGTAATGAAACGATTAAAATATAATCCAGAAAATGAATGGAAAACACAGATTCACAAACAAAACTGAATGTGAGGAAAAATAAAATGTTTTTAATAGGCCCTTAAAAACTTAATTTTTGTTAAACTTTTAATAAATTGATGTTAAATTCTGCAAGTTTCATAATTTCAATTCATTAGACATGCTTTTTTTTTTTTTTTTTTTTTTTTTTTTTTTTATAATTTTAAAAAATAGAGTCTAGAAAAAAGTAAATGGAATTTAGAAAAAAATAAACCGATTTTGTAGGGCCCTCTTTATTTCATTTGTATTTTTGTTTTATTGTAGTTGTCCTTTAGTTTGTGACTTGCGTCTAGGTTCTTAATAATTATTAACAATGCTAAAATAACAAAAAAAAAATTCATGATATAAATGATTGCTGTGAAATAAAATTACTATATCATGAAATAAGATTTGGCTTTATCCTTTAAGCCAACTTACCAATATAGCAAAGATCTCTATATACCTGTAGGATCAGTAGTTGTTCACCATAATCCTGTGTAGTGGCACTGGCATGTGATTATTATTATTTTTATTTTCAAAGGGCGGATGAAATGCTTTGTTTTAACAGATAAAATAACTATGATCTCCATTTGGATCATCTATTATTCAATTACTTTTCCTGTTCTATGTTTTTTTTCATAGTATTGGTTCAGTAGTAGTATCGTGATATTTTAATCAGTATCGAATTTGTATAGAAGTCAAAATGTTGCTATCGTGAAAACACTACTATCCAGTATGGCGATTCTATTGCCAGCATGTGCTTTTAAAGGATTGGGTGGGTCATGCAGCAAAATAGTGATCTGAATCATGCAAGTCTTTCTCAGAATGGTTGAAGCATAACAAAAACAATGTTCAACAAGGCTTTTGAAAGTTCAGACTTGACATGAAACGTGGAGTTTATGCTTGAAAGCATACAGATGTAACTGAGCTGAAGCAGTTCTGCAAGGAGGATTAAACCAACATTACAGGAAGTGTTTGGTTGCAGTTCTTGCTGCTGAGAAAGGTGCAACCAATTCTTGACTTACTTTACATGGGAGCGCTGGGTGTTTCTTTTACCAGTGCATGAAAGTTGAAGGATTACTTATGAAATGATTGGTTCTGGTTGAAGATCTGATGACATTTAGCGTAAAAATGTGCAAAAATACATAGAATCAATCTCTTCCATCTGTACTTTCACTTTCGGTTGTTCCTGCCCAGTGATACGGTAGTATAGTCAGAGGTGATGGATCAGCCCAGTGTGATTCAGCAGTGTGTGTGAATGAATGAGCAGGATGCAATGGGACTTTACAGTCATTATCTTTAGTGGGAGTCATGTGTGTTGCACAATGTGTGACGTGGATGTATAAAATGGAGCAAAATGGAGCTAGCCAGTGTATCTTTGACATAAATAGCAGATTTTGTGATGTTTTAAGGGCTAGTTGACTGAAAACGATGAAACTTCTGTCATTATTAGCATCCCCACTCCAGCAACACACATGCAGTTTATTCTTCAAGTTCAATGGTCTTTCAGAACGAGTGTCAAGAGTTCGCAGGAGCTCAGCATTGATTTGGAGGTCTTACCTGACATCCATTCAAGTGGAAAAAGAGATCTAGGTATAATTACAAAAAGATTTTTAACAGGAAGAGAAAGCCTCAAGTCGTTGGCCCAAAATGAAATAGATCACTTTCCCTTCATAAGTCATGGCTAGTTACAGCATGGAAAGTATGATCAACTCTTTCCTGTGGATGTTCTCCAGTGGAATGTCAAGCCCAAACCCATCTGAAAGGTGCTCTGATGAAATGACTTATCGTTGCGGGTAGGACGTTTCGTGAACTTGGACGCACTGTTCATGTTTTCATACAGGGAGTGTCTGAAACAGAAGTCACCTGCCTGTCAAATTGTCACTTAATACACAGCGTTTCGTTTGAAATGAACCCCCTTTAGAGGTTAATATTTCAGTAATTTAACAACAAATCAATTTTTTTTTAGAAATATTTTTTACTATAACAATTAAGATGAAAATGAAATGTATATCTGTTTTAATAATACAGTAGTATGTATCATAATTTCAGGTTTTAGTTGTGCAGCTCTATTTGTTTAACTAGTAACGGTGGTAAAATAATTATTTATTTTATTTAATTAATAATAATTTCCTTAATTACTAGCTTTTCATCGGCTCGGAAATCCCCTGCAGAGAAGTATGTCATGATTCATTTTCCTCTCTTTATATAATCTAATTTTATCTAATATATTTAGATCTAATATCATCTAATTTCAGAATAGCTGACTTGTTGTGTGTCACCATTTTTGTGGAACCACAATGAGATTTCATAGGTAATAAAGCATATCTGTGCTGCCCTCAAAAATCTTATGACATCTCAGTAGACCGGCTGTTACATTAACATTTGATTCAGACTATTTTGATATCTTTCTAACTTTAGAAACTGACAAGAATAAGCAAGTTTTTGGAAACACCTTTTCTTTTGAAATTGTTGTCATGGTTTGCATGTGCAGTTATCTTTTCTGTGGCCTGTGTCATTGACAGATAAATGTAGCGTACATATCAAATTTATACCATGATATAGTTTGCAATAGTGGCACTCTGGCACTCAAGTTTGACCTCTTACTTTCCAAAAAGAAATACAGCTTTCAAAATTTTGTCTTCCATTATTCTTTTTGCAGTTCGGAACCAATGACAACAACCCCTAACAGAAAAATACCCACATGCCATGGAGACACAACAATGGAGCTACTGTTAGTGGACAAAAATTGAGATTTCCTCCTATTATGTTAATAGTGGCACGTTCATACAATGAAAACCATATGGAGGCCTCACTTTTCTCAGAGTCCTGAAGCACCGTGCTAACTTTGTCGATGAGAATAGTTTGCACAAATTGGCAAAACTGTGTTATGAGCTATTTGCGTTTCCTGTGTATCTTGCGTGTAAGTGATCTGCTCAGCTGATAGTCACACCACAAGGAAGTGTAAAAGGCCTTCAGTCACAGAACATTTTATTACAAAAGTCATTGACATTCCAAGGGAGTTTGATTCATGTATAGATAATCATTTAGTTGATCAATGGGGGTTAAAAAAAAACTTACTCTCTTAGAAAAAAAAAAAAACAGAAAGGGCAGTGGCTTACTGTTTTTTATAATTTGTTTCTTCCTTTTTTTTTTTTTTTTTTACATTTTCGCAATATGCATGATGTTCCCTAAATTTATATTGTCAGCAAAGATCTTGCAATAATATCACTAATATTTAATGTATTGCCCAGCCCTGATTGCTTCTGAAAATGAACTTTTAAGTACTGAATGAATCAGTGGCTTTGAAGGAATCTTTTATGTGATCAAATAGTTTTTAAATTTCTCCCATTCATAGTGTTTGACTGCTGGTCTGCACTTAAAGACTACACAGGAATTCAAGACATTTAACTTCAAGATGTGAAATAGCATATCATTGGTTGCACTTAAATGCACAAAATGAATAAATGAAAGAATGAAATTAAATTAATACACCCTTCATGCAATAACTGTGAAGTGATTTGAGTCATCATTCGTAACCATACTGGTTGTCCTATGGTCCTGTGTTTCCCACATTATAAGGAACACATGAAAAAGGGTCCTACGTTCCAAGGGTGCTACATAGGGTGTTTAGTTTCTAGGGTTCTATGTTCTTAGGGTTCTATTTTCCCCACATTTATGTGGCTTATAAGAAACACATGAAAAAGTGTCCTATGTCTTCAAGGTGGTACATTCTTACGGTCCTATGTTTCTAGGGTTCTAAGTTTTCTAGGGCTTAATTGTTCTAGGGTTCTATGTTCCTAGGGTCCTACGTTTTTTGGATTCTGTGTTCCTAGGGTCCAACGTTTCTAGGTCCTACATTTCTAGTACAGTCCAGTGTACCCAGGGTTTTTATGTTCCCAGGCTCCCGTGTTCCTAGTGTTCTATGTTTGCAGCGTTCTAAGTTTCTACGGCTCTATAGTTTTAGGGTTCTATGTTCCTAGGGCTGTAAGTTTCTAGGGTTCTGTGATCTTAGGGTCCTGTTTTCCCCACATTTATGTGGCTCAAAAGGAACACATAAAAAGTGTCTTATGTCCTCAAGGTGCTACATTCTTCTGGCCCAGTGTTCCTAGGGTCCTACGTTTCTAGGGCTTAATGGTTCTAGGGTTCTGTGTTCTTAGGGTTCTATTTTCTCTACATTTATGTGGCTCATAAGGAACACATGAAAAAGTGTCCTGTTTCCCCAAAGTGCTACATTCTTACGGTCCTATGTATCTAACTTGCTAAGCTTATAGAGCTTCATTGTTCTAGGGTTTTATGCTCCTAGGGTCCTAAGTTTCCAGGGTCCTAATTTTTTACGATTTTCTAGGATCTTCTAGTGTTCCTAAGGTTCTAGGTTTCTCAGGTTCTGTGCTTGTATGCTCCTATGTACCCAAGGTTCTAAGTTTTTAGGGTTTCTATGTTCTCAGGCTCCCATGTTCCTAGGGTCCTATGTTTTAGTGCTTATTGGATCTAGGGTTCTATGTTTCAAGGATCCTAAGTTTCTAGGGTTCTGTGTTTCTACGGTCCTATGTTCCTAGGGTCCTACGTTACTAGGGTTTCTATGTTCCCAGGCTCCTGTGTTACTAGGGCTCTATGTTTCCAGGGTCCTATGTTTCTAGGGCTCTATAGTTCTAGGGTTCTATGTTTCTAGTACTCTATATTCACAAGATCCTACGTTTCTAGGGTTCTGTTTTTCTAAGACTCTGTGTTCCTATGGTCCTATGTTTCTAAGGTTCTATGTTCTTAGGGTTCTGTTTTCCTCATTTATGTGGCTCATATGGAACACATAAAAAAGTGTCACCAGGGTGCTAAATTATTACTGTCATATGTTCCTAGGGTCTTAAGTTTCTAGGGCTTAATGGTTCTAGGGTTCTGTGTTTCTAGGATCCTACGTTTGTAGGGTCCCAACGTTCTAGGGTTTCTATTTTCCCAGGCTCCCGTGTTCCTAACGTCCTACATTTGCAGGGTTTTAAGTTTCTATAGCTTTGTAGTTCTAGGGTTCTATGTTTAAGGAACACCTGAAAAAGTGTCCTATGTCCCCAGGGTGCTTTGTTCCTAGGGTCACTTGTTTTTAGGGTCCTATGTTTCTAGGGTTCTATGTTCCCAGGGTCCTAAATTCATCATGTTGGATTTTGCTGTATTTGGTAGGGTTGTACCAATAGACGATAGTATTGTGTATCGACGATATGTTGCTGCTGCCTTTGACGATAGAAAGACGATTATTATTATTATCCGTCAAAAATAGATTAGGCACCTCACTTTCGCGATGCAGTGCAGAGAGACGCTTCTAGGGCACTTCAGAAACTTGCCGTGAGGTGGCTGGTATAAACAAAGGCACAAATCACAGTGAGCGGGAGGGGGTGTTTTGGGTGGGTAGCATGCAATCTGTAATTGTGTGCATTTGCTGACGCTAGTGAAAGTACACAATTGCTTTCTTATGTTTTTTTTTTTTTTTAGTGTTACTTTCACTTTTGAAATCAATCCTGTTTAGCAAGGAGGGGAGAGGATGGAAAAGGGGGGCACAGTAGCTCATTTTGGGGGGAACAGCCCCCTTAACGCCGCAGACGTGTTAAGTGTAAATAAAGGGTAAGAAATTTATTCATCATACAGTGACGTAACTGTTGTATTTATTTATGGTACCGGGAGTGTTTTTTAAAGTGCATAAACTCACGCTAGGTTAGGCTAGGCTAGTCAGTGATGATGTTATTTGATAACGTGCTTGTTTTCTGTAGCTTTTTGAATAACTAAGGAAATAAGCAGGAACTTACAATGTTTCTATTAAATTGTTATCATGTTAAACACACATAAAGTCATTCTAGATGTTAACCCTTAGAGTCCTAGCTTCTCACAAAAAACTGTATGGACCATTTTGTTCACACCATTACAGACGCAGTTTCTGTTGGTTGCATCTGAGACACAGTCACAATGCAAATGGATCTGGCTAAATAATAAATAATCTTTCATTCAGTATAGTAAAGTATGTTATAGTCACTCAGAAAAGTAATTTATCATATGGTCTTGGATAACTAAGCCAGCTGCACTGAACATCTATAGTGAATTTATTATTATTGTTATTATTGTGAAACATGCGTTGTATATGCAGTCTCTGCACAATGGTAGCTAACATTATGTTTTCGTTAAAGTTGTCAAAATTCTTGTCTGGCTAGAGTTTCACAATGGATGCTGACAGAGCATGTGTTGGAGGAGTTTGTGAGGCTCAGTGAGTTTATATACACACGAGCATCAGGCACGAACGCTTATTCAAAGGGACACGTTACATTCTGTGATTGTTTTCTTGACCAATTATTGCTGTCAGTTCCCGAGCATGTCGCTAGAACTCTTTTTAGAAAGGAAAAGAATATTATAATGCATAACGTGCATGTATACAATAATATGATTAATGTAACTTTGTGACCAAAAGAATTTGTGTTCTGGTGAATGTATCTGGGAGACAGAAAGAAAGAGAATGACGGCAATATAGACAGACGGAAGTGAGAAAGCAAAGAAATCAATGAGTAAGCTAGAGGTAGAGCCATCACTAGCAGCAGGAGTGAAATATGAGCCACATGATGAGTCCTGCTCCTGCTCCGTCCCAGCTGTTCTGCTGTGATTAGATCAACCACCCAATAAGCTGGAGAAATCACTCCACCACATCACACATTATTACTGTATGCCATGATTTTGGATAAAAATGGTGATTTAGAACAACATTTAAGTTTATGCATTTAGCAGATGCTTTTTTTTTTTTACCCAAAGTGACTTATAGCAGAAGAAAAGCAATTTGTCATAATTTTTGTAATACAATACAATGCCAGGTTTATTAGAAAGCTAAAACAGAGTACAAATGCAGAGAAGATAACATTTGTGTGTGAGTCTGTGTAAGTGTATTGGTTGTGGGGTGGTTAAGTGTTTGCGAAAGAGGTGATGATCTCAGCAGATAGGGTGGATGTTGACAGTTCATTCCACCAGACGGGAGCAGAGAGAGTTGTAAATACATTTTTATGAATTAAAATTACACACTTTTGTGGTTCTTTAAATGTTGGTTAATGTATTAATATTTTTTTCTTTTCTTTTCAGTAGTTATTTGAGCTTCAAACTCGATAAAATAGTCTCATCTACAGATCTGGTATTCTTTCGTTCTGTTTGTACAGTAGGTTTTTCTCCAAGCCTTGTTTTGTGACTGTCTTACGAAAACAGTTCACCAAAATGGTTCTGTTTTTATTTACTTACCCTTATTTAATTCCAAACTCTTTTGAATTGTTAAAAAAAGGTGAAAGATTGAAGATCATTTTTCATGCAATTACAATGACCTTATGTGATTGACATTATGTGATGTTTCTTTTGTAGGCTGTGTACATTTTGGGCCTTTTCTTAGAAAACAAAAATGGTTATATCTACAGAAGTCTATGGAATGCAAAAACTTTGAAGCTCAATATCTCAAAAGTGCTCAGAATGCAGATAGAACCCTATAATTCTAACACCGTGTCTACACCAGATGTGAGTGGCGCGACAAAATACAGTAGAACCCATTATAATCAGTGATGCTGTCTACACTGGATGCAGTGCGGCGCGACACGTCAAATTCCCGACAGTAAACTGCTGCCGCGATCTATTTATGACGTGCTCACACAAAGTGATGAAAATGATTTGCAGCGGTCGCTTTTTCGCGTCCAGTGTAGACAGACTTGAGCTGTTGCGGCGTAGAAAATTGTCTTTAGACAAAATTGTCTTTAGACATCATATTTTCAAGTCTTATGAATTGTGCTGTGCAAGAAACAAACTGAGTTGCATTTCCATATCCAATGATGATAAAATCTTTTCTTGAGTTGGTTAACTAACTTCAGTTCGACCTCAACTTCAGTAACCTCTGCAACAAGATCATGGCCTAGAACTCGAGAACAGGATCAGCTGGATTGGTGAGTGAACCAAGAGCTATGTTAACAAAGTTTGGTCACAAGTTCTGTTGTTACCAACATAGTTCAATGATTCAGTGTTTCCTGAAACCATAGTGCTAATAAACATTTGCAAACAGCACAGCAAACTTGTGTGGTTGGCACTACAGTCTTTGACCTGTGGTTAGAAACAAATTTGACCTGCACGTGGCCAATAACGATAGTTCAATAGAGTGACGGATGTGTTACTGTGATTTCAGGAAACATCTGTGACTAGCTGGTTAATTTATCCAACAATGCATCATACTAGGCATCGTAGCTAAGCAGGGAGTTATGTTGTTTTATGGGAAACGTGCCGTAGACTAGGTTTTGTGGTGCCAGAACACTGGGAATATAGAGTCTAACCACTCTTATGGTTCTTTTGCCCAGTTTTTGAAGTTTTGAAGCCCACAATTTTAATTGCGTAAAAACTTGTTTTAAAATGTTCTCTTTTTTGTGTGCAGTGGAAGAAAGTAATTTGGGTTTGGAACAAGGTGGTTTTTAGGCTAATTTTTGGGTGAACTATTTATTTAACCAAATGTTTGGAAGTTGAAAGCCAGTCGTGAAACTGACGGCACAAGCCAGGTCCTGTCTAGTAGTACTATATGTGACACTGTTTTCACTAGCTAGCAACACCTAGGTACAGTACCGCAATACCGAACTAAAACAATTTACAGGTGCGTGTCTCGTTTATGTGATAGTAAATACCTGTTTTTGGTTCTATAGCATGTATGTGCATTACCTCGTCCAGTCTCGAAATACAGTTTTCAGCCTAATTTCAGTTAAAGAAGAAAACGATAACATTTTTGTCGGATGTCATTGCTGTTTTGGAATATGCAATACTGCAAAACTGTATGCCAGCCAGGGAACATTACCAAAATGGCCACAGGGTGAACAGACTTGCCTTAAAAGGACTTGAGTCCTGCCCCAAACTCATGTCATTGGTTAGAATTCCAGAAGTTGACATGTCAGGCAGCTCAAACAAACATCTTGTTTTGAAAGCACCACAGTGTTTACACTCTCCAGCATATGGCTTGAGAGTTAAATTATTAAATCCCATGACTTGCGTGGTGCTTTTGAGTGGGTCTGCTTCCATAAATCAGCTTTAAGAACAACACACACTCACAGAATTTGTAAGGAGGTTCTTTCGCTTCATGTGAGTCAGTAACCAGAGCCTGTCTGTTTCTTCTCTTTTTACGTGTTGGTCGTCTCAATGTGGGCAACATTTACAGCTTCTTTGTAGCTTCCTGGTAGTGGTGTGGCTCGCTGCGGCCTCTCCCAGCCGCTAGCCTGGCCACCAGCTGCTGATGAGAGGGAATGGGAAATGTAGGGTGGAAAGTGTGCGGGCCCTGCCAGCCGGAGGAAGTTGAAGGGTCCAGGTCCAGACTTGGGCAGAGAGCAGAGAGGAAAGCTCTCAGTGACTCCTCACTCAGGAAGGATGCATGTCAGGAGCAGCCTGTAAAACGTCAGGGGTATGACATAAGTTAAACCTATGGAAGCAGGTTTGCTCTTTAAAAATCAACAGCTTAACAACTAACTTACCATTAATAAGCAACAAGTTAGGATTTTATTGAGGGAAAACACCTTGTTAATAGTAAATATCTGTTCCCTAAAGTTCTACAGAAATATCAGTAGGTGAATTTCTTCTGTGGAAAAACTAAGTGCATCCTTACCAGTCTCTGACAACTTTCTGACAGATGGCCTTACATTATCTTGAAGCACTCATTGATATGATTCAGAATACATAGTTGAATCAACGAATGCATGTTGTCCAGTCACTGATGCAGCAAACCAATCCCAAACCATAACATTTTCACATCTGTGCTTCATAATTGGTATAAGGTTCTTCTCCTGAAAGGCTGTCTTTGATCTGTGTCAAACATGTCTGCTCTTACTGTGGCCAAACAGTGAGTCTTTGATTCACATGTCCAGAGCACATTACTCCAAAAGGTCTGGTCTTTGCATGTATGCTCACTAGCAAACTGTAGCCTTACTTTAATCTTCAGTTTAAACAGCAAACGATTTTCTTGGCATGCCTTCCATGCAGGTCAGATTTATTTTTTTAGACTCTTTCTCATTGTAGATGCAAGCACCCGTGATGAAATTTTGAGGTTCGTGGAGACATTTTTGTGTATAAGACAGACTGCTCTTGGGCTAAATTTGATGGGATGGCCAGTCCTGTACAAATTGGCAGATGTTTGAAATCTGTGCCACTTGTAGATGAATGTTCCTGCTGTGAAATTATGTATTTCAAATAATTTGGAGATCTTTTTCAATCCTTTGCCAGACTCATAGGCATCAATAACCTTATTGTAGAAGGCCTCGCAGAACTCTTTTGATCATAGCATGATGATACCACACACTTCAATGACGAAGTGAACACCAGATGCTAGATATGAGAGGTTTAAATAAAACTGGTTGACTGGAACTCGAGACTTGAGCATCTAAATCTAATTTTATGGATTTAAAGGTGTGATAAGTGAATATATAAAATATTCTGATTTGCATGGTATATATAACCTTGCCATTGGTAGCATCCATCAGAGAGCTTAAATTTGATCTGTTGTTGATGTCTGTATGCATCTTCAGCATCTTGAGGAGACAACTCCAGCAGGAGAGAGGTCAGACAGACAAGGGATGCTCATTTATCTGCTATGAATGAAATGGGATGCAGATTAGATCCGATGTCCGGCTGTGTCAAATGAGCTTATGTAATTCAACAGAAAGACGAAGGCTTTGCATGTTTCTTGTACATTAAGGGATAAAGCAAGCCTAGCTGCATGGAATTACGCTGGTTTTAACATGACCAAGCCATTTTATGGATTTCAGCTGCATTTTGCAGATTAGTCATTTTGGTATCATTTAAGGAGTGAAAAGGAGTTTACAGGACATAGTATGTATTATGCAATGCACTGAAAAACCTATATGGTTTTTTCAGCAATTGATGCCGATACCAGAGTCTAGATACCAGGGTGACTATTAAATATAATCAATATAATACTCTTAAATGAACAAATATTTGCCAGTCAGTCCACCTGGCTTATATTTCGGTCAATCACTACACCCCAATTGTCCTTCTGTGTGACATATGAGCCAAAAAATAATATCCACAGCGCTGTTATCCTTTTCATTGGTTGCTCATTGGTTGATTAGACTGAAGATGTCTTATATACTTGAAAGAAGATATAATCTCATTAATAAATACATTTTTTATAATTTTTTTTATCTGATTTTTTTTTAAAAACACTTTCGCAGTTTTCCAGGAACCATGTGCAAAATCAGATGGGATTCACAAACTTGAGTGAAACCGGCTTGGCACAAAATTCAGTTTAATTTTTAGTTAAAATAAAAAATAAATAAATAAATAAATAAAATAAAAGAAAGAAAGAAAGAAAATAATAAAGGTCAAAGTCTGAAATCAGGTGTTATTGTGCAGGCTATTGATCAGCCAAAATTACTTTGTAGCACATGCTGTTGTGCCCAACCAGTGGTATTAAATGCTATTGTTTGAATGTGGTGTGAAAATTATGACATTGTTGTTACATTGCATAGTAGTATACAGATCCCAGGAGAGTGTATTCTGTTTCTAGATATTTCATGCATAGAGAACATTTCTACACTGCACCAATAGTATGTGGCATTTGTGATGTAGCTGTTGACCCAGAACCTCAGTAGGTGACTTGATTTAGGCAAACATCATAATCTGTTATTTTGGTCAATATTGAGATGATGAGTATTCGACAATTCCTCAATGACTTTCCTCAATGCAGGACAACATCATGCATTCATTGTAATTTTTTTTTTTTTTTTTTTTTAAACATTTTTAAACAGTGAGTTTTTGGGATTAATTAATCTAATCACAAATTAACCACACATCAATTTTAGCTGAGAAGTTACCCCCCAAACTCCCGAACTCGGTCCTGAAGAGTTTAGCTCCAACCCCAATTAGACACTCCTGAACCAGCTAATCAAGCTCTTACTAGTTATACTAGAAACTTCATGGCAGGTGTGTTGGGGCAAGTTGGAACTAAACTCTCCAGGACATCGGCCCTTCAGGACTGAGTTTTGGCACCCTTGGTCTGTATGAATATCTCACTGAATCACTGGCTTACTTGATTTTAATACATTTAATTCATTCAGAAAGTTAGTCTTTGAGCATGTGAAATTTCTTCGTACCTTGCAATGGTCATGACATGATTTCATGCTCTGAAAAGCCAAACTGATCTTTGGATCTCAAACGTGAAAACTGTGCAAAACATGAAAGTTCTTTGTATGAACTTGCGTTTTCACTCTCCCACATTTGTGTGTGTATGAATGCAAATCAGTGGAGCGGAAAGTATGGTGTGATCATCCTTTTTCAAATAAGCACTGCAGTGTGTTGCTTGGAGATGCACAACTTTGTTTAGAACTGTTTTTATTTGCCAAATTGAGCAAAACAAACAATATTAGTAATACTGTCTAAAATGTAACAAGATATCAACTACTATTGAACTATTGACATCAGTATCACATTTGCAGTCCTCCAAATATTCAGGAAAAACAACACTCTCGCTTATGTTATAGTGATAAACTATATAATATGATAAAAATATAAGACAATAACCCATGCAGGGCATTTGGCCATCATGTTCTTCAGCAACTGCATGCAGTGTAAAATGTTATGCAAGTCTGAGTGTGTCGGGTGCAGTAAATGCATTTCTGTCATGACAACTCCCTGAGAGTTTACATGGTAATGTACATGCCAATGTTAATGTGTTTGGTCTTGGCAGATTAGATCTGCTACGCTGCTGCAGCAGAGCAAGTACCAAGACTTGCTACAGCTAATACATCCACAGACATGCTACCGTGAGCACAATACTGCTGCACATATAACATATATGAAATAACCCCCATATATAACATAAATGACTTACCTCGTAGCAGATCTATACAGGTGGAGCTGGGGAAGGTGGAGTGTTTCTGAAGTGCGCTGCAACTGCTATAGCAAGCACTAGCCAAGTGTAGGGATGCGTGGTATACCGGTACTGGAAAAATACCGGTATTTATTATGTTTCAAATGTACAATATCATAGTTTTGCTCAATTCGGTATTTCATACTCTGCTGTTGCGAAGTGCACCTGTAGGTGACGGTGCTTCCCAAATTGTTGTGCAACCGGTAAATGTGACAACAGAACGCAATGGATCAAACAGATGAATCTCTATCAACATGCCCAAAATGAATAAATAAAGAGAACAGTAGAAGTGAAATATGCCATTACTTCGCATACAAAACGGATGATAAATGTGTTTTAACGGGCCTTACTGCACCTGTATGCAAGCGTTGGTATAAATAATGTGCTGCCACCGGAGGCAACACATGAAATCTTGCTATTTGTTGCTTGCTCATCCTGATCTTTTCAGAGAATTAAGAGGTCGACAAGTGAGTGCATCATTCATAAATTCAGATTTAATTTTGACTTTTATTCACAACTGATCAACGCACATACACAAGATGTGATACAGTAACAATGAAAGCTCAAATGTGCGTGTGTGACACGCTAGAACCAGTGACGTTTTGGTCACGTAATATATGCACTTGCATTTCATACAATCGAATTTTAATTTTGCTATATTAATTTTAGTATCAAAAATATATAGGGAATGTTTCTGCCGCGCTGCGACCACTAATATGAAGCAGCCGAGAGAATGAGTGTGATTTGTATTTAATGCTTTTTCTTTGGCTATCCGAGTCTGAAATCTGAAAACAATCTGAGAGAGAGAGAAATAATAATGTGATTTTGAATATTACTTTGACTGTTAGAATAACACTTTACAATAAAGCAACATTTGCCTGTAAGTTGTTTTGTTACAGTTTGATACAAAGGTATTAATATTATGAATCTGTTTTTATTATTATTACTTTTTTATATAAAATTGTTTTCAATTCACTTATCTTTTGAGGCTGGTTATTTGTCACCTATGGTATCGAATTAGTATCGATATTGAGGTATTACATTCTGGTATCGTACCGAAGCCAGAATTGCGATATCGAGCCATCCCTAGCCGAGTGTTTAAATATTGAACTGTGAGCTAATTGGCTGCTGATGTAAAAAGAAACCAATTAGCTGCGTCATGTGAATAATGATACGCTTTTTATATTGAGTTAAAACATATCAGCTTGTGCCATCTACAGTTTAATGACCAGACTTTGTATTAATAATTTGAACATTATTTTTTTCCAAAATTAATAGTCAATTTACGTTACGTAACACGTAAATTGATAGACTTACTTTAATTACAATTCTGCTGATAAACAAATATAAAATACATGTAAAAAATATATATGACATATCATGGACAAAAATGAATCTGCAGTTCACTTGTATTATTTTTGCCTTTCCTTCATGATTTCAGCAGATTCTGTTTTTGATGGGGAGAGATTTGTTGATAACAATCATTGTGTTGGTCTGGAATCAGTACACAGCTGGTCATGAGCCAGAAAGGGATTTCTGACCACAGGTGACATTGGGGCAATGCCAAAAACATTGGCCGTGAGTTTCATTGGCCCTGGCATTACGGGCAGTATTGTTTTGGATGCATTGTGTGTCGGGACCCAGCCTGGAAACAGCTGTGTCAGATGGATTTTTTTCAGACTGTTATTGGCAGTGAGAAATACCCCATCCAGACCCTTCAGAAAAGGGCAGCTTTGATCCTCAACCATCCATTCCTATGCCCCCTCTCTTCCTCTCCATCATCTTTCATCCCCTCGTTTCTGATATCCAATATTTCTATTTGGCCTGTTGTGAAAGGCTTCGGAAATGTTTCCTCACAAGCTAGCATACTCCAAAGAACTGAAAAAGAAAAAAAAAAAAAAAAAAGAGAGAGAGAGAGGAAAAAAAAAAGACATAAAAGTTTCCTGCTAGACAGAGATACAAGTTCAATGGAAATGCGTGAGACACAGAATGCTGGTATTTAATAAACAAAAGAAATACTTGTAATAACAAATACTGTGTTAACAAATACAGACACTCTCTTTTGACCCCCCCCCACACCCTCTTTACATCCATTATTATTTAATTCTTATTTTTTTAATATTAATTTCACTTGAAATGTATCTTTCAATATGAAACCAAGAGATAATTATTTTCTATCTAATCAAATCTAATTAAAACTAACTGTATAGTGTTTGATGTGGTTAAATAATTAGGTTAAATAATGACATATTCTGTGTGATTGTTTATCATCACAAAAATTGTATTGTAGTATGTAGTTAGATAGATAGATAGCTTTTATCGTCACAAAAAGTACAATTGTTGTCTAGATCTAATCTACTATTATTTTACTGTAAACATCAACACTGTGATTTCCTGTAAAGCAGGTTTGAAGCAATGTGTATTGTGTAGCACTATACTAATATACAAATATGACTTGACTACAGATACAGTGATTTTTTTTTTTTTTTTTTTTTTTTTTTGTCATTTCTTTAATTATAATTTATTATTTATTTTTATTTTTTTTTCTCAAAATACTCCCAAAAACCCTTTAGTTTGAAAAGGCCTGATGTAGATCCCAGAGATTCCACAGTACACCAGAGACATGTCAGGGTGAAATATTCAGCCTCTAGTCTGAGTGGGAGGGTGTTTGGTGATTCTTGATAAGAGGAAATACCTCAGAATTGGCTGTGATCATATCCTGACAGGACTTCTCACCTCTGACTGTGGGACTCTTCCATTTTGGAATGTTTATGCTTTCCTCTAAACTTAGTTTACTAAATTACCTAGTGTCAACTAACATTCCAGCTTAATTGCTCAAATTCTTGACCATAATGGAACTGTACAGTAGTGTGCAGAATTTACTTTTAAACAAATTTCACTCAGACATTGTTTGTAAATTTCACTAATAATAAAAAAATGGTAACATTTAACAGTAACATTAAGCTTTTCTAAAGTAGACAAATAATTTTTTTTTTCAACAGTGTATTTGTAGAGACACTGCTTACTTTGTGTGCAAATATTAAGCTGTAGTTTTATTTATATATTACTGTATGGTAAAAAATGCAAAGAAAAAACATCAAATAAGCAAGGTTAATGATCCCTCTATCTTGCGAGTAATTTTCTCTTGGTGTTTGGCATTTCTTCCACGTGGAGAAGAACTGTGCTGGAGGAAGTGGAGAACAGTAGTGTGACTCATCACTGTAGGCTTGATTTCAACAGATGTTTTTCAGACCTTCCCTTTGCAGGGCTAATATTCCAGGCTCTGCTCGGCTCCGCATGCCTCCCAGCTTTAGTAATCTCCTTAGAGGCGAGTCATTGCTGAAAAACAGGGCCTGGACGTTTCTGTCTCTGTCTCTCTCTTGTCATGCTGTCTTTGGCCTTGAGCACAGGAATTAGGATTCATCACACATTATTATATGGATTTCTGGAAAACTTGATTCTAAATGGTCATGTGTGTAAGCAATAATTCAGTGGTGTCCATACTTTTAGCATTTTATCTATCTATCTATCTATCTATCTATCTATCTATCTATCTATCTATCTATCTATCTATCTATCTATCTATCTATCTATCTATCTATCTATCATCTGATCAATATTGCATAATGCTGACTGCACATTAACCCTTATTTATAAAATAACTTGCAGTCTAGTATATGTGAGAAATCTGAAGTCATTAATGAATGTGAAATTCTGACTGAAATACCTTTGTAGTTATGCGAAGTTCTGATCAAGAAACTCTTTTGATGTTTGATTTCATTATTAATAATAAATCCCATCCTCTCCTCCTCAGTTCCCAGAATGTGGATTCTTTGGCTTGTATGATAAGATCTTGCTCTTCCGCCATGATCTGAACTCGGACAACATCCTCCAGCGGCTAACGTCGGCGGAGGATATCCATGAGGGAGATCTGATTGAGGTCGTCCTGTCCGGTGAGTTGTACTAGATGTGGCTTTATTAATATAGAGATAATGTATTTTATGGGACTAAATATTCACTTTGAAACTACACCATCACCATTATCAGTGGTTGTGTATGATAAATGAAATAAATAAGTTTCATTTATCATACACAACTGTTCATAAGTTTGGGGTCAGTGATTTTTTTTTTTTTTTTTTTTTTTTTTTTTTTTTTTTTTTTGAAAGAAAGAAATTAGAAATTAGTTTCAAAAGCTTTCTTTTTACTAAAAATCCTGAAAAAAAGGTTTTCACAAAAATAAAAAATAAAAGCAAAACAGCTGTTTTTAACAATGATGATAATTTCTTGAGCATAAAATCAGCATTTCAGAATGAATTCTGAAGGATCATGTGACACTGAACACTGGACTAATGATGCTGATTCAGCTTTGCGTCGCATAAATAAATTACATTTTAAATATGTTAAGGAATAAGCTACATTTTATGTATTTCTAAATTAGAATATTATTTTACAACATTGCAGGTTTACTGTATTTTGATCAATTAAATGCAGTCTTGGTGAGGTTAAAAGATTTCTTTTAAAAATATTTTACAAATCTTACCAACCCAAAATTAGTGTATGTGGACAGTATTGGGTGGATGTTAACTATTTATATTAGATATTTTAGGAGAAGCAGCAGAATGATGACAATACATTTTGAACAAAAAGGGCACTGTGAATAAAAATCTTCAATATCAGCTACAGTACAGTAGCTCTAGATTTTCTTGACTGTAGTTAATGTTCTTTAAAGCGTTAGTTCACCCAAAAATGAAAATTAGCCCATAATTTACTCACCCTTCAGGGATCCTAAGTGTATATGACTTCCTTCTTTCAGACAAATCCAATCTGAGTTATATTAAAAATCATCCTGGCATTTCCAAGCTTTATCATTGCATGGGCGGGTGTTTCTCCTTTTCAGTCCAAAACAAGTCCAATAAAGTGCATCCATCCATAATAAAAAGTGCCTCACACGGTTTTGGGGGGTGAATAAAAGCCTCCGGTAGTGCACTGATACATTTTTGTAAGAAAAATGGCCATATTTAAAATGTAAGAATCACTTTAATCTAGCTTGCACCAGCTGGTTGTCCCCGGAAGCAGCTCCAGGAAGAAGTGACGAATGCGAACGCACCGTGGAGAGGTTGATACAGAACAACGGTCATGAATTAGAAGTTCAAAACGATGATTTGTAAAGGAAAATGTCAGAGGAGTTCGATATAAACCTTTGCTAAAGTAAGGAAACTTTGCTCCTGTAAACAAGTGTTGGTTTTCACGAGACTCACCGGCGCATGTGCAGCGCCGACGTTCTACGTGGATGGATGCACTTTGTTGGACTTGTTTTGGACTGATGAACAGAAACACCCGCCCATGCAATGTTAAAGCTTGGAAATGTCAGGATAATTTTTAATATAACTCCGATTGAATTCGTCTGAAAGAAGCAAGTCATATACACCGATCGGTTGCGCTGATGGCCACATATTGCTAGCATCTCTGCAAGACAGAACAGATCGGTTTAACTCTGTAATTAGATTGTAGTCAGTTGTGGCACATGTGTACCAGATGAAGAGGCCCATGTTAAACTTCAGGTGGTTTCCTTTTAAATGTATGTTAACACAGGCAGGTCAGTTCCCTTAAGACCACCTATCACGATCAGTTTTCTCATTTTACCACATGCTCAATCTACAGAGCCATCTGCTGAAAGATTTATGGCTCAAGGGCTCTGTTTACTTGACGAGAACAAGTGACTTTGTCAGATACGTTTATGTAACAAATATGTTGCAGCCCGGTCTATCCAGTTCTGCTGTCACTTAGTACCGTCAGGCCCCACCATTGAGGGTTTGAGCTCATCTTTGTTCCCGTGCAGAATGGCTTGCACATCCTGTGTAGGCCTTCTCTATGAAGACTGATTTTCCTGTCTGCGGTGCGTTCACATGGGAGCTGTACAGCACACCTGCTCTTCACATCCTCCTCACTCAGTGGCAAACACACACATTCATGTGTCCGGCACTGGAAATCAACACAATATGCATGACTGATTCCAAGCCACTATTCTGGATTGTTCCGTCTAAAGTCCCAAGCGCTCTCCCAGAACTCAGATCACTATTCATGAAAGTTTTCCTGAGGTTATTGAACTTGCGCTTTGAACACATTCTGTACATTAACTGGTTATTTTGCATTTAAATTTAGCAGATGCTTTTAATAGAAATCCTGCAAAGGTATACCTTTGCTACTTTATCAATATGTTGTTCAGTTATGAAATTTTAGGATGGTTCATTGTACATTTTCAAGTTAGCAGCCTTAATAAAGGCATGGTTCCAGAAATAAACATATTTTTTAGTCCTAGTCGCCTAGTCATTTTCTTCATATATGCTATATATAGTAGACATAACATAAATGTATATATGAAGAGTTCAGATGCAAAACCAGCTAAAAGCCATCTCAGGCAAAAATGAGATAATGATACTGAGTTAATGGTCCTGACACATAGTATACGTCCATCAAATACTTTTACTTCAAACTTGCTAAATTCCAGCCTCAGCCCAATCCGAAGTACCAGCACTTACATAGAAACCTATACAAAGTAGCCAGAAACAAATGCTCATTTTAAAGAAATACATCAGATGGATTTAGAGGCTTTTGCATCTGAACTCATATATGTATAAAGCCTGCCTATAAATCGTCAGTATAAACAGTTTTTTTGTTGTACTGTGGTTGTTTTATTTGATTATGTCACTTGCAGTGCTTCATAGGCTGAGTAGTTCACTGCCATATTAAAGATGATCTAAAGAAGTCAGCAGTGTGGTACCTTTAGCACGAATAAGCAAATTAGTATCCGCTTCCTCTCATTCACACTAGGCCAGACTACAGCTAATAATGTGTGCAAATGTTACACAAACTATGTTCTAGTGATCGACCAATATTGATTTTATTTTTAAAACCAATACGATTCCTACCGATACCATGTTTATGTGCCCATAACTGATATGCAGAACCGATATTTATTTACTGTTATAAAGTAAATAAATGACTGATTGAAGTAAATCCATACTTTACAGTATTAAACATGAAAAACCAGAGTGAGTGTCACTTTCAGTTAGAATTTCTACTTGATTTTCTGTTATGAAGCAGCTAAGTGTGGAGCTAGCTAATGATTTTTTTTATTTGTGGGGAAAAATATTATTTAATTAAAGTGATAGTTTGATTTACAGAGATCAAGGCTTGATCTACTATAGCCTAGGACTGTTTTGATTTTCATAACCCTATAAGGTATTTGAAGAGAGATTATGTTGTGAATAAAATAGTTTGTCAAAGAATAAAGCATCTTATCATTTATCTTTATTTTGTTTCTTATGACTTACAAAAGAGATGTTAGGCAGAATGATGTGTCATTCAGTTACTTTTTCAAATAGCTAATTCATTGGTGAATAAGAGAGTTTCTCTGTATATCATCTTATTTTGTGTGTCAAATATACACTACCAGTCAAAAGTTTTTGAACAGTTTTTTTGGTGCACAAATATGCATTAATTCATGCTTAACTAATGCAGAGATAATCATGAGTTAATATTTAACATTAACTCATGATAAGTAATAAATTGATTTAAACTTATTGATTTAAAATTGATTTAAAATTGAAAGCTTTATTAGTGATCAATAAATTGTTATTAGTTAAATGTGTCATCATGTATCAATTCCCTAATAACTTATTTTATTAATTAATAATGTAAATTCATGTGTTAATTACCACAATGGGTTGAAGCCACACATTTCATCTTCCAGTTGTCTGCTTTAATTAACCATTAGCTAATGATTTGCAAAGAAATCATTATGTTATGACTTGTTGAGGCACAGAACTATTAACTAATTGTTAAGTACTATGTTATTGTGGTTATGGATTTAGATTTGGATTTTGGTTAGTTAGTCATGTTCCTCGACAAGTAAAGTCATAACATAATATCTTTGCAAGTCATTAGGTAATGATTAAAGCAGACAACTGGAAGTTGAAATGCATGGCTTCAGCCCATGAAAATGCATGGCTCCAACTGAGGCACATGACTAACTAATTCTGTATCCGTAACCACAATGACATATTACTTAACAATTAGTTAATAGTTCTGTTCCCCAACAAGTAAAGTCACAACATAATGATACATTTGCAGATCATTAGCTAATGAATATTTAAAGCAGACAACTGGAAGTTGAAGTACATAGCTTTGACCACTGTGGTAATTAATGTGAATTTACACTAATAGTTAATAAAATAAGTTATTAGGGAATTAATACACTATGACACATTTAACTAATAACAATTTATTGATTACTTAATCTATGAATCATATAGAATGTTCATTAGTTTTTCTGATGTAGTAAGCATTAATAAATGGGTTAGTTCTTCATGAATTAATTAAGCATGGAATGTGTTACCTGCTTTTTTTTTTTTTTTTTTTTTTTTTTTAAAGAATTCTCTTCTGCTCACCAAGCCTGCATTTATTTGATCCAAAATACATCAAAAGCAGTAATATTGTAACAGTTTTACTAAAATAAGTGCTTTCTATTTGAATATGTATCTGTAAATGTAGTTTATTTCTGTGATGAAAGCTGCATTTTCATCATCATTACTCCAGTCTTCAGTGTCACATGATCCTTCAGAAATCATTCTAATTATGCTGGTTTGCTGTTCAAGAAACATTTCTATTATTATTATTATTATCAATATTTAAAATAGTTGAGTACATTTTTTTTCAGGATTATTTGATTAATAGAAAGATCCAACGAAAGATCCAAAGATTTTGTAACATTATACACTACCATTCAAAAGGTTGGAGTCAGTATAAATGTAATAATACGTAATAAGTTACATTTTAAAATATACTGAAATAGAAATGTTATTTTAAATAGTAAACATTTTCAAAATGTTACAGTTTTGCTTTATTTTGGATCAAATAAATGCAATAATAATAGCAATTCATCCTTAACAGTCACAATAATCTCTCCGTGACATTATCCAGTATAGAATTACAAATGATTAAAAAAGTAATCAGGTGACTTTTTGACAAAACAGAAGCAATAGTAGATTAACATCACATTTCTCTGTTGAGTCCTAATAATCAGCAAACGAAGAAGCAGAAGTTGCTCTAAAGTTGTCTTTAATCTGTGACGTTATCAGCAGCATGTGTTTTGTTTTCTGCTGGCTGTGCACAAGACTGAACAAGTGGCAGATACATAGAGCTGATTCACTGAATCTTGTGTAAATACGTTTATGCCATTTCTGTAGCTGATTGAAAAGTATGTGAAGACTTTGATTTATAGTTTATATTTTGACAATTCTGAGTGCTGATGTAAAGTTTGGATAGAGCCAATCTTGGGTCCAAATCTGGACCACAGTGCGTTAGTTGATAACTTCTGGTTTAGACAAAACAAACGAATATGCTTTCGCACACTGATCCTCAATGTCGTCTTGTCTTTTTCTTCCTTTGCATCCATCGGCTGCGCTAATAAAACACTCTGCATCTTTTTGTTGGCGTTCAGCTCAAAGGCAAAAGCTTGTTTTTGTTGCAGTAGGTGATGGTCGTGCTTCTGCTGAGAAGAAACGGGGGTTGCGGAGAGCAGCTCTGGTTCAGTTAACAGCAGGACGCCGATCGCTCTGAGCTTTTGTCTGAGATGGCGTGTCGACAGAATCCGCTGCATCGGACATTGTTGTCCTGTCCTTGTGCAGTGTATTCAAGCGGAGTTTCAAACTCTTATCTGTGTATTTTGGTTCGATTTCAAGTTCAGCAGTGGAACAGATCACGCTTTATTCGAGGAAGTCCTGAAACTGAATTTGAGGAGCACTTTGAAGGAGTCTTTCTCAAAGAGTAAGAGTTTAGACTTCAATAACTATGTTTGGATTTTTTTGCCTGAAGACCAATAGATGAGTTTTGAGATGGCGGGTTCCTCATGTTTTATAATGTATGTAGTGTCTTCATGAATGGCTCATTATGAGTCTGTGTTGCAGTGCTCTGGACTGCTGCCTGCCATGTGATTCACTGCAAGCTCAAATGTTCTACTTTCTCTCTTTGATGTTCAAAAAGGAATGCACTTTTTTTCTTTCTCCTTACCCAGTTAGATTTGATCAAGTTTAAGATTCTTTGTTCCTTTAGTTTGTATCCTAACATCAGAGAATATGATTGTTTTTGTTTTGCTTTTTTCAAGCCCGTGGTCAAAACAAACCACGTTTGAAAATGCAGCCTTCTAATGGAAACAGTCGGTTAATTGAAGAACCGTTATTGTTCAAAGAAGAAGATTGACATGAAAGGAAAATATCCGACCTAAATGATTTTTGAGACATTTGGATCCATTAACCCTTATGGAACATCTGCATTCTTCTGCCAATTTAAACTGTGTAGTGTACTAAAATGTGCATAACACACACACATCAGCACTACGCTCAACTTTGCCATGGTCATAAGTGATGAATCACAGTTAGGGTTGTTAGAGTATTCAATTGGAAATGTGCTTTAACACACCTTGACTCATGATGATTATTTGTTCATCACGTTATGCAACATATAGTTCAGTTAAATGAAACATAATTATAGTTATTGGCAGTGTTGGGGCTAAGGCATTACAAGTAACGTGAGTTATGTAATCTGATTTACTTTTTTCAAGCAAGTAGTAAAGTAACACATTACTTTTTAATTTACAAGAAAATATCTGAGTTACTTTTTCAGAAACGTAACGCCAGTTACTTTGTTTTCCCATTTATTGACTGACAATTCTCCTGTCCCCATTTTGAGAGAAATTGGAAATACAGAGGCATTGCGTGTGTTGTGTAAACATGTTAAGGAGAAGTCCACTTCCAGAACAACAATTTACATATAATGTACTCACCCCCTTGTCATCCAAGATGTTCATGTCTTTCTTTCTTCAGTCATGAGGAAATTGTTTTTTGAGGAAAACATTTCAGGATTTTTCTCCATATAATGGACTTCACTGGTGCCCCGAGTTTGAACTTCCAAAATGCAGTTTAAATGCGGCTTCAAACGATCACAAATGCGGTTGTAAACTGGGTCTTATTTAGTGAAATGATCAGTTATTTTCATCAAAATAATACAATTTAAATATACTTTTTAATCTCAAACGCTTGTTTTGTCTTAATCTGCTTGAACTTTTTGTTCTGGTTCATGGCAGTTAGGGCATGTCGAAAAACTCCCATCTCATGTTCTCCCTCAACTTCAAAATCATCCTGTATCGCTGTTTTACCTTTTTTGTTAAGATGTTTGATCTTCTTTGCATGTTCACTTTGCAAAGACTGGGTCAGTACTTCTGTAGCTATGTAGGATGATTTTGAAATGATTTTTGAAGTTGAGGGAGGAAAATATGAAGTTTTTCATCATACCCTAACTGTCTTGAACCAGAACACAGAGTTCAGGGAGAGCAAGACAAGCGTTTGAGATTAAAAAGTATTTAAATTGTATATTTTTTATGAAAATAACTGATCGTTTCACTAGATAAGACCCTTCATCCTTGGCTGGGATCGTTTACAACCGCATTTGTGATCGTTTGGAGCCGAATTTAAACTGCATTTTGGAAGTTCAAACTCGGGGCACCATGTCAGTCCATTATATGGAGAAAAAACCTGAAATGTTTTCCTCAAAAAACGCAATTTCTTTACGACTGAAGAAAGAAAGAACATTTTGAATGACAAGTGGGGGCAGTGCATTATCTGTAAATTGTTGTTCTGGAAGTGGACTTCTCCTTTACTGTAGTTCTAGACTAAATGTGAACTAAATGCATTAATTCATCTCACTCAGAAAAAAACAGTACTCATCAAAATGAAAATGCAAACTCAGAATATGATGCAAACCTGCAACAATATGTTAAATAATGCAAAATTCCTTTATGTATTTAATGCCGTTTTATTAACCAGTGTCGTTGCTACTGACCTTTGATGATCCAGTTCAACCATACTAGTAAGCAAAAATGACTAAATAAACTAAAATTTGTGCTTTATTGTTTGTTTTGTTGTTTTGTTTTGTTTTGTTTTTTTATTGCGGAAGAGTGTCGAACCTTCTTCTCCTGTGTTCTTCTGTACAGACGTGAATTTTTTTTTCTTCAGCCAGAGGCTAATTCATTTCACATTTTGGTGTGAGCCAGGGCTTTTGCATTTGCTAAAAATAGAACTATTCATATATAAAACAAAAAAAAAAAAAAACAAGCAAGCCCTGCCCAGATTTAAAAAGTAACGCAAATGTAGCTCAAAAGTAATGAAACGCTTTATTTTCCATATAAAGTAACTAAGTAATGTAATTAGTTATTAGTTTTATGTAATTTATGTAATTTAATGTAATTAGTTTTTTTAGAGAGTAACGCAATATTGTAATGCATTACTTTTAAAGGTAACTTTTCCCAACACTGGTTATTGGGTCCTGTTCACCCCGTCTGCAATAATGACCAGCTGACTGTGCATTATTCAGCTTACAACATAGCTACCCTCCAAATAATTAAATGCCGTGATGGCTTCATTTAAAGATCTGCACTATTTTCCTGTATATTAGACTTAATTAATGCTTAAATTATTGGTTCAGTAAATTTTCCATCACATGACACAGATCTATTACACATATTCTGTCTACTTGTATTTGATTTTTTTCTAATTTAGGGTCATGAATGAAAACATAAGAACCTGTAAAATTCCCAGAGTCCGCTACAACAGGTTTAAATGCATCTAAGGTCAGAAATCATTGTCATTTTCTCAGAATATACATTTCATATTAGAATAATTTTGCAGTGATTTTGAAATGATTCGTTCAAAGCGGTTGTGAGCTGAAGGTCAGTAAACGCCTCTCTTCCTTAAGCCTACTCTGACCTGATTGGTCAGCTGGCCAAGTCTGTTGTGATTGTTTTTTTTTCGTATACAATGCAAGCGTATCATGCCCACAGCTAAAGTTTAGCTGCTGTACTGTAAAACACTTCTTAGGAAATAGTGGGTTCACAGTGAATTATCAGAACTGTTTCGGTAAGACAGTAATATTGTGCTTTACCTGGAAACCTTAAGCTGCACTAGGTATAAGTCACATACGTATGTTACAAATTGCGCAAAAAAAAATTTGCTTTATCTTCAGCTTCATCTTAAAAGGATGTGTTTGGTTGATAGTTTTTTGTTTGTTTGTTTTTATCTCAGTTGCTAGTCTGTTGCACTGAAAAGTGTGAGAAACTCAGTTTACGCTCACAAGGGTGAGCCAGACATAAAAAAAGCAGAGGCTACTTATGCCAAGTACAAATAACAATAAGTATTATTTACACAAAGTACAAACAATCTTCTAGCATATTATACTTGGTTGTAATAATTTGCACCCCAGTGTGCAAATAGCCAGTACAAAATACATACATAAATAAATAAAATAAATATTTAAAAATTTTGTCTGTGCGAATTTTCAGAACAAAAACATCTAAGCGTCAAAATGAACAAATTAAACAATTTTTTTTTAAAAAAAATGAACAAAAGTTAATATCCCCCTTGAAATATATCTGTTTAGGGTCGGTTGAAAGCCAATTTATACAGGGCCTCCTTAAGACAGACTAGAAAACTAGATGTTTAGGCAACCCACTGACTAGTTGATGTGAAAATACAGTATGTATTTTACACTTCCCTAGTTGTCATGCAGCAGCACGTCTCATGTTGTATCGACTGTGCACAAGAACGAACACATTCAACGATCATGCATGCAATTCGCAGTTTCCTGCTAATAAACGTTTGTGTAAAGGCAGCTTTGTGGTTTTTATACCACTTCTCTGTGTTTGCAGTGTAAAGGTGCGTTTAGTCTTCTTTTTACAGACTTGGCACATATCAAATGCTTGGGAAGATGAACAATAAATGTAACAACCTGAACTGGTAATAAACCGTATATTCCAAAAATGAAATAATATTCTTATATATTCATATACTATAATATTCTCTTAAATTCATGTTCTTAAAATTACAAGAAAGAAAGAAAGTAGAATGTAGAGTGCCATGACCAACATTTTCAGTATCTTGACTCCTAAAGTATTCTTTTGTACTTTTGATGAGATGCCATTTCACTTCTCTTCCATTCCATCAAAATCCTGGGAACACTCACTACAAAGTGAATTTAGTGATGTTACATACTTTGTGAATTTGTTAGGTGTCACGCTGACCTTACGAAATATTTTGATCTGATGCCACAAAATGAGCTAAAAAGGTAAGGGCTCTGTTAGGTAACTTCAGTAAAAGCTGGGTGTGCATTTATAGTTTTTCACTATTAAGAACAGTTTTGCTTTTTTATTTTAAGAAATATCATCCACCTGTGACACAGTGACAGAAATCTAGGACACTCTTTCTTTCTTACTTTGTTTCAGAAATGGAAGATCGCATGCTGTTTGCCATGCACCAAATGTTTCCTGACATTACACTTTCATTTTAGCAGTGCATTTTATGTATTTGGCAGATGCTTTCTTACTCACTGACTGACTGACAAGGAAATGTTAATGTTGTGTGTATCAAACTAAACCACATGCCAGACGTTTCTAGCCTTTTAGTAGTACTGGGACACAGGGCCCTATCAAAAATCTATCTACATATCTATCTACACTACCAGTCAAACATTTTTTGAACAGTAAGATTTTTAATGTTTTTAAAATAAGTTTCATCTGCTCACCAAGGCTGCATTTATTTGATCCAAAGTACAGCAAAAACTGTACAATTTTTAAGATAACTCTTTTCTATTTGAATATATATCTTTAAATGTAATTTATTCATGAGATCAAAGCTAATTTTTCAGCATTATTACTCCAGTCCTTCAGAAAGCATTCTAATATGCTTTATATGATTTATCTGTATTCTTCAAGCCATCTCGTGTATTTTCATAAGCCATTGCGACATACATAGAATATGAGTATAGAATATATACATGCATATATGTATGTATATGTATATATGTACACACACACACACATTCATTAAAAAACCACAGGAAATCACAGGAATAAATTACATTTTAAAATGTATTTAAATAGAAAACAGTTATTTTAAATAGTAAAAATATTTCACAGTTGTACTACTTTTGCTGTACTTTGGATCAAATAAATGCAGCCTTGGTGAGACAAAAAAAAGCAACTTCTTTAAAAAGAACATTAAAAAACTTTTGACTGGTGTAGCTGCTTTGTTGCTGACAAATGATAAAACACTTAGTTCTCTAAACAGCAGATGAACACAACATGATTGCTGAACTGTTATCAGTAATTAGGAACATAGTAATATTCATTGTCACACAAGTATTTATCAGTAATATTCAACTCAAGTCAGGTCAAGTCGAGCTTTATTGTCATTCTGCTACATGTGTGGACATATAGTGGAACAAGATGTCGCGTCTCGCAGGACCACGGTGCTACATACTAGAAAAACATAATATAAACATACAACATTACAAGTATAAGAAAAGCAATTATAGACCTACACAACGGTTAACCGTCTGACTATACATATGCTATAAATACTATAACTACAATAAATAGTTGACTACACATACACAAACTGAGACTACAAAAACTTTACATAAGTACTGTACATGAAGTTTTACAAAAGAGACATTTGTACATGAGATTGCGCAAAATTGGAGCACAGCAATATTTCCCTGGGGCTCATGTCCCACTAGAGAGGCTCTGTTGGCACCCCTGGACTGAACAGTCAGACACAAGAACAGTAATACTGAATTGCCAGTACAGTCACAGCGTGAGCTACTCAAGTCAGCCAGTTGTGTGTAAAGATAAAACCACAAGCTATAAAACAGGAACTGCAGAAACAGTTGAAGTGGCATGTTGTTTCACAGGCTTACATGTTAACTTTCTCATCACACACTTGAAGTAATATTCAATTCTTTCAGTGTCTGATTCATCCTCGTGAATCATCCAAATGGACTAATTCCAGTCTGAGTCACATCAGTTAATCACTGACCCTGGATCAGACTAGAGGACAGCCTTGTGTAGCTATGTCTATGGATTTGCCTTCAGGAGATCAAATTGCTCATCTCCTTTTGGTTTGTAGACCGCTGACTAAACAAGGTTGAACCAGTTATTAAAAATCATAAAACAAGTAGTTTCATTGTTCTTTGAAATGTTATGCAACATTATGACTGCTAGACGCCTGATTATATGCTGCTAATGCTGACTAATGTTTTATATGTATTTTGTTCTTTGTTCCGTTTCATTCTCATTTGCATTATTTTCTTCAGTGTTTTGTTGCATCACCCATTTTTTGCCTGAGTTGTCCTTTAAGTTAAGTTTTAATTACAGCTCAAGCTACAGTGGAAGATTTCCAGATCCGGCCCCATGCGCTTTACGTCCACTCCTACAAAGCGCCCACCTTCTGTGACTACTGCGGAGAGATGCTGTGGGGACTCGTCCGACAGGGCCTCAAATGTGAAGGTAGCAGTCGTATATGTGTTGTATTTCAAAGAAACAGCTGCCTCCCCAGTGGCCAGAGCCAAATGGGCTTTATTATTGTTGAAGCGTATGAATGAAAAATGAAGATTTTAGTATTATTGTTGTGGGTATTTTATTACTAATTAAACTAATATCTGTCTCAAGCAGGCTGTCGCCATGACAAGCAGTTTTCTGTTTCTGTTTTCAGTTTACACTTTTCCGGTTTTCTGTCAGCTGTGCATGAGAATCAACAGTCTTAATCATCAGTTGCAGTTGTTGGTTATAAATGTTCACGTCAGTTCTGTGCATTTAAAAAGTTTATATTATTTGTAATTTTAAAAATATGCTATATTATTTGCTTTATTCGCTTTGGATAATTAAATAATTCTAGTAAATATCAACACAACAGTTAAAAAGATACATGCATAATATTTATAAAAAAAAAAAACATTTATACTGCTAGTCGGAAGTTTGAAATAATTAAGATTTTTAAGGAGTCTTTTATTGTCCCAAAGGCTGCATACCGTAAAAACAGTAAAATTGTGAAATGTTATTATTATTTTTATTTTATGTTATTATTATTTTATTTTATTTTATGATATTTCAGAATTAATTCTAATATGATTAATATGACTTGGTGCTTAATTATTGGTTTTCATGGTCCTTATTATCAGTATTGAAAAGAGTTTTTGCTGCTTAATATATTTGGGAATCATGATACGTAATAAATAAATAAATAAATAAATAAATAAATAAATAGATAGATAGATAGATAGATAGATAGATAGATAGATAGATAGATAGATAGATAGATAGATAGATAGATAGATAGATAAATGAATGAATGAATGAATGAATGAATGAATAATGAATGAATGAAAAATAATCTTGATCACCCTGAATGTTTGAATGGTTTCCACAAAAATATTTAAAAAAAATTCAACACTGATAATATAAGAATGTTTCTTGACCTGCAAATCAGCATATAGAATGATTTCTGAAGGATCATGTGACACAAGACTGATGCTGAAAATTCAGCTTTGATCACAGGAATAAATTACATTTTAACATATATTTAAAAAGAAAGCAATTCTTTCAAATTCTAATAATATTTTACAATATTACTGTTTTTACTGTATTTATTTATTATTAATCAAATAAATGCAGCTTTGGTGAGTAAACAAGACTCTTAAAATCAATCAATCTGTAAGTTAGTTAGTTCAAACTTTTGACCAGTAGTGTATATGCCATTTCAGTAGAATAGACTTTGTTGATGAAAATTACATAAAGTATTGACTGACTAAAACAACATCAGCAAAAAAGAGCACTTTGTAAAGTAATCTGAATCAAGGCATTGTTCTGGCTCAGAGTTCTCAGTGAGTCTGAGACTGCTTTAGCTGATTGAGTCTGACTGGAGGCGATGGATTCAGACATGCGGCGCGATGTGTCAGCGCTGCCAGTGCTGCCGGTCCGGCTTTGAAGTTGAAATTGGGGGCCGCTGAATGGAACCCAGTGTTTCTGCCAAGCGCTGGATGTGACATTGAAAAGCTGAAATGAAGATTATGGGCTTCAGTTGTAAGAAGCCACACTGATGGATACAAGCTGTTCATATGCAGAGTCATGCTAAAGCACTTTACACTTTAAACTGTTGTGAATGTGCTCTGGAAAAGAAAAAAAAAATCTCCCCACCCAGTCCTCAGGAGATTCATTTGGTTTCTAAGTAGGTATCTAAACATGCTTACGAGCCCATATGTCTGTGAGTCTGAAAAGAGAAGGTGGAGCCCTCTGCTGGAGTTTAGGAGTAAATGTTTGATGAAATTAGCCTTGTGTTTGACAGTGTGTAGTCTTGAGTCCTTAAACCTTATGCTTGACTTTTTTCTTCTTGACCCTTTACCTAAACTCTAATCATATTACTGATCTTGCTTTAAACCAAATCCTAGGCTTATTTCTGACTCTAATCCTGAGCACTAAAGCTTTTTCTGTGGATTGTTTAGGATGTGGCCTGAACTATCACAAGCGATGCGCCTTTAAGATCCCTAACAACTGTAGTGGTGTAAGGAAAAGACGCCTTTCTAATGTGTCTCTGCCCGGCCCGTCGCTGTCTGTCCCTCGTCCTGCTCCAGCAGAGCATGCTGTCGTGGGCCTGGAAGAGGTGAGGAATGATTTTTGACATTTATTTTAATATTCATTTATTTATTTTAATTAATAGGGAAATTATTTGGACAATTTTTAGTTTCCAAACAGTATAACTACACCTGTGATTATTCTGCTAGCTTACACTCTTAAAAATAAAGGTGCTTCACGATGCCACAGAAGAACCTTTTTTGTCAAAATGGTTCCATAAAGAACCTTTAACATCTGAAGAACCTTTCTGCTTCACAAAAGGTTCTTTGTGGCGAAAGAAGATTCTTTTAGATTATAAAAAGGTAAGAAAGAGATGGTTCTTTAAAGAACCTTTAACTGAATGATTCTTTCTGGAACCGTAAATGGTTCTTCTATGTCATCGCTGTGAAGAACCTTTTAAGCACCTTTATTTTTAAGAGTGTACCTGTGTAAACTGACTGCATACATTGGTATTACTAAAGTATTTGGTTGTAAAGTATTTGGTTAAGAATGTTAACCAAAATAGGTAAGTTAGTCAAATATAATTTGTTTTTAATTTTATATTTTGTTTTTTAAAGCAAAGTGCGTACTGATTGAGTGTGACATAAATATCCTTTTCTTTTTTTATGCTTTACTCATGATTAATTTATATTCTTAGTTAAATTTAACAAAAGGGGTTGAAAGATAAGCATTGTGGTAAGGCAGGCACCTCATATCAGCCCTAACCCAAACACGGCAAGAACATAGTGTCTGCTTTAGTTGTCTCACATTATCCCTCTTGGACACTTAATTTTCCCCTTTTATGATATGCTCATTTTATTTCAGATAAACCCCTGACATTGTATTTGCAGTTCCTGCCAGTTGTATTTGAAACGTTGTGAAATATCACAAACTCAGCTCTTTACATCTGGCAGGCCTGATGAAATGTTCTCCACATAAGCTCAGTAATGCGTTTAACCCCTTATAAAAAGTAATTTTAAGAAGCATTAAAGTAAATCGAATCAATCATTTTCAGATTTCTCCTCGTCTTTTTGAGGTCAGTGTCTGTGTGAAATCCTCTATGGTTGAGCGGCCAATTTCGAAACATTCTTAAGAAGAAGCAATGCAATTCTCAGTTCTCTATTTGGGCACAGTAATCAATCTGAGCTGGAATTTCTGAATTCTTTAATGTGTTCTGTGATAAAGATCATCTCTGTGTTACACTCATATAAATGAATGGCTGATGTCCTGTGTATTCTTGCATGTACTGTGAAAACACTAATGTTTGGGATCAGTAAGACTGCATTTATTTGTTTAAAAAAAATAAATAAATAATCTGAAGTATAATTACAATTTAGTAATTACAATTTTCAATTTGAATATATTGTAAAATGTATTCCTGTGATGCAAATGGGCGGAGCCAGACATTATAAACATTCGGGGCTTAGACCAAATGTGGTTGCCCCTCCACAACCCAACCCATATATATATATATATATATATATATATATATATATATAACAGATGCCAGATTTCAAAAAGCTGAAGAACTATCAAAGACTGTAGAATAAAGGGACTTTGATAACTATGCATTATAGGTAGAATATACGTTTTTTCCCCCCAATAATTAAACAATGGGTCATCAGAGTTGGTATTTTGGCTTTCAATCATGACAGAGATCTGTGTTTTATCCAATGTTGGAACAGCCGCATTTGAGGCAGTAAATTAATCGTATTATGTTTTCATCAGTTTACAAGTTAAAAAGTTTATTGTAGCTATATGGGTGCTCAGTTTTTCGTGTTGTTTAGTACATAGGATATTTAAAACATACAAAAGTATATTGGCTACAGCTAGACAGCAAATGCTAAGACTCTTCTCCGCTCTTCAAACACACAAAAACATTAGCCTTTATAGTTTCTTGAATAAAGAAAATGCTGTACTTATTCAAACATCAGTTCATTATTTACCCTTGCATTGCGAAGTAGACATCTGTCTTCAAACTGCATGTCGCGGCACTTTATTCTGAAAGGAGGCGGGGTGGAGTTATGAGGGTTGACTGACAATTTGAGGATCCAATGGCGTTACGAGGTTTAGTCTCAAGCTCTTTTGAATGCTTTTTTGGTTAAATATTTGTAAAACCCACAAACAGTGCTGAGTGATTGACAGGAGGCGTGGCTATATGTAGGCCTGCAGTGTGTGACGTGAACTCACTGTCGGAGAAGAGAAAGAGAGAGAAAGTCAAAGTCCCTTTGAGGCAAGTCATTTCAGTGGGCGGCCATCTTTGAAACGCCTCTTGGCGTGAACTTGTGAACTGGGAGTCTTCTGAGAGCTACGACTTGTACCACATGACCGCTGTACCACCTGACCAGCGTAGACTCTGCCTGGCCGTTGATAGTGTTGCCATAGAAACGCATAATTCCGAGTCTGAGAACAGTTCCGAGTAGAACGTCGCATGTTGTCATCTCGAAATTACGGTAATTACGATATGGTGTGAACGCAGCATTATAACAGCAGCTCCAATGATGCGCTAACTTTACCAATTACCGACTGGCTCATTTATTCCGAAGGCGGGGCTTCGCAGCCATAATGAGCGTTGCATTGTTCCCCATTCAAAACTATACAAGTGACACGTCTTGGGTATTCTATATAGTCTTTGGAGAAAGTGCAGCTGATATCAGTTTATCGATCCTATCGAATCACTATTGAATCGTTTGAAATATTTCTGTATAATATGTGTTGAAAAACGATATTTTTGACAAATCTATTAGCAATTCCAAAAATTCAGAGCTCTTGAAAAAACATTCGGGACTGGAGCCCCAGAAGACCCTGGACGCAAAGCTGAATTCTCAGCATTGTTACTCCAGTTTTCAGTGTTACGTGATCCTTCAGAATTCATACCAATGTGCTGATTTGCTACTTTTATCATTATTCGTGTTGAAACCATGATATTTTTTTCAGGATTTTTTGATGAATAGAAAGTTCCATAGAACTATTTGAAACAGAAAATGTAACATTGTAAAAGTCCTTACTGTCACCTGAAAACAGTTAGATGGATTCTAAAAGTATTTGTTGAAAAACAAAATCTTTCTAACCCCAAACTTTTGTACAGTAGTGTTTGTTTGATATGCAGTGTGTATACTGTGCACAGTATGTGAATTGCAGTCACCAGTTTTTTTGTTACTTTGTTCTCTACTCTAGCAGCGCCCCCATCAGGAGCCCAGTAAGCGGATACCATCATGGAGCGGTCGGCCAATATGGATGGAGAAGATGGTGTTGGGGCGGGTGAAGGTCCCTCACACCTTTGTCATTCACACTTACACCCGCCCCACCATCTGTCAGTACTGCAAACGGCTACTCAAAGGGCTTTTCCGCCAGGGCATGCAGTGCAAAGGTGAGTATCGCCATCTTCCTCCACACTTTCCAAAAAAGGAAACACTTCTAATCAAATAAAGAAAAAAAAGTTGGATCATGACATTTTTTTTCTTCACCAGACTGTAAATTCAACTGCCACAAGCGATGTGCTTCAAAGGTACCAAAAGACTGTCTTGGAGTCTTCAATGGAGGTATGGTCATGACTTTCAGCCACATCCAACTAAAATCAAAAACGTACTAATAGAAGCATCGTTATGTAAGTTTACTGTATGTTTTTTCAGAGCCGGCCAGCCCAGGTCCTGACTCCGATACCACGATGGAAGTAGACAGCAGTGATGTGAACAGCGATAGCAGTCGTGGTCTGGATGATTCAGAGGAACCTACCACTCCAGAAGACAAAATCTTCTTTATGGACTCACCTTTCATGGACCGTGAGAAAGATGAAGAACCTGTGAAGACCATTAGGTATATTCTCTGGATAATAAATAATATAAAATATTTTAAACACAAAGGGATAGTTCACCCAAAAATCTAAATTCTGTCATTTACTCACCCTCAAGTTGTTTCAAAACAGTATGAGTTTCTTTCTTCTGTTGAACGCAAAAGAAGATATTTTGAAGAATGTGTGTAACCAAACAATTTCTGGTCCTCACTGGGGACATGTTTGGATCCCACCATTATCCTAGGTATCTTCTGTTCAACAACAGAAAAAACTCATATAGGTTTGGAACAGCTTGAGGGTGAGTAAATGATCATCCCTGAACAATTCCTTTAAAGTCAGAAGTTTTGAGAATTTTCTTGATGAATGACCCACATCAACACTATCAATCACTGCCATTTCTCATGTTGTCTTTAAGCCCCTCGACCAGCACCAATATCCCCCTGATGCGAGTGGTCCAATCCGTCAAACACACCAAGCGGAGGAGCTCCACTGTGGTCAAAGAGGGCTGGATGGTGCACTACACCAGTCGAGACAATCTTGTGAGATTATATTTCATATTAACACCTTTTTTTATACACATGGTTCGAATAGAAAGCATCTGCTAGCTTAGGCATAACTGTACTACAATATTAAAGAATTTCTAACTAAAATTGCTAAATGGTGTTAGCCATTTTTCAGCTGTTTTCATGATGGTATACAATAGCTTTTCCATGAACAAGCTGGGACTAATTGAAATTAGTAATAATATAACCAGAGGTCTATGTATGTAGGCCTGCGGTCCCCACAATGTTAAAAAATTATTAAAAATAGTAAATGATGTTTATCTGAAAGTGTAACGATGCAAACATGTTTTCTGTGAGGGCTAGGTTTAGGGTTAGGGTTGGGTTAGGGGATAGACAATATCGTTTGGTCAGTATAAAAACTAGTCTATGGAAAGTCCCCACAATTCACAAAAACAAACATCTGTGTGTGTGTGTGTGTGTGTGTGTGTGTGTGTGTGTATATATATATATATATATATATATATATATATAGTTTGAATACTGATGTTTAGTGCTGTTGTTTCAGTGCAGTTACTGTTAAGCCAGATAAATAACTACTATGATTTATTAAATAATATAATCTGATGTAAAGCTGAAATCTTGCCTAGCATTTCACCCAAAAAATAATAATTCTCTCATCATTTACTTAACCTCATGATGTTTCAAACCTGTGTAGTTTTCTGCTTCTCTTTCTGTTTCTCTGCAAAATGCAGTTTCATATAAGTAGAACAAACCTTACACCTTTACCTTATACATCTTTTCGTGATCATAGTTCATTTTACATCGATATGTGTTTGCTCACAACTTTCCTGAGTTTTGAAATCAGTCAAATCTGTTTTGTATTCAGAGAAAGAGACACTACTGGAGACTGGACAGCAAGAGTCTGACTCTGTTTCAGAATGACTCAGGAGCCAAATATTACAAAGTAGGTATTACTTCTATTTTCTATTAAAAGTATTCAACTCATAATTACTAAAGAAGTAATCATTTTTGAGGTTCGTTTTTTAAATGATATTCTCTGTTGGTTGAAAAAATTGGCATTCATGTGCATATTTTAATGTTATCAACATTAACCTTTAGAATAACCCCAGAAATTATAATATTGCTCATATACTTGTAACGAAAGTGATTATGCTGCAGTCCACCTTTGATCTTTGTAATGTCAAAACATAATTACTTGCTCATCTTGAGCATTTCACACGACTAAGGGCAGTAGTATTTTCCCCTCTCACATATACCACTGAGGTGTCTGGTAAGTACCACAGAATAACCCTCCTCCTCTGCTGCAGCTTGAGCTACAAGCCAGAAAGAAACAGGAAATGTATACACTGTGTAGTGAAATGGTTAATGCAATTGTATTACTATATTGAACAAATCAATATAATAACTTTTTTATTCTAGGACTTGATTAGCATCACTACATTTCTGTATTGTATTATATAGTATGTGTTTGTACATGTTTGCTTAAGCAAGTAGATTTTCCTGACAAATTTCGGGTCTAATTGGGTCAGTTTGAAAAAATCACTTTTTAAAAAAAACTACCCGAGGCTGCTAATACATGTCCGGACACTCACAGAAGTTTTGGATCTGAACCCGCTCAGGTCTCGGGTCGGACCTTGTGCTTTCGGATCCAAGTGGACCCATGAAGACCCTCCAACCCTAATCAAAGATACCTGAACCAATCTAAACAAGGTCTTTAGATGTCTTCAGAATGTCATGAATTTAGTCTGTGAAATGATCTTCATAAGCGGCAATTTTTTGGCATCCATGTAGGCAAGATTATGTATGCTCTAGTTTTCAAAAACATTTATGTTTTAAGATAAGTGGACAGCTTAAAATATTTTAAATGTGCACTACTATTCAAAAGTAATTTATTTAATTAAGCAATTAATACATGTGTATATACACAATAAGTACATTACATTTAAATTATTAATAATTAGTTAGAGCCAGTTCATATAAAGTGGGGCTTTTCGATATTACTGCTTGTGCTGCATTTTTGTTTGTATGTATTTTGGCTCCCACTGGAAAATGGGCCATGGTTAAATCTTCAGTAATGTTCACACATCGGGGGATGTGAAGGTCATACTGCCATAAAAAAATCAGTGAAAAATCTAAATATTTTCATTTCATTTTGTTGAGGAACTTGTGTGTTGTCTGTGAATGTTCCTGTAGCAGCTCCACTGTGTTCCCAGCTGTAAAACCAAAGTCAGGAAACCTCACCACCCTGGGTGAGACTTCAGGGCGTGTTTAAGACTGTTTTACACACCACTTTATCATCAGCTTGGCGCTGAGCTTAAATTACTAGATCTTTTGACAAGATTCTATATTCCAGTCAAGCCTGTTTGGCTTTGTTAGATTCACTATTACTAAAGCTCTATGGAACTCTGAAGAGCTCAAAAAATGTGTTAATAAAAACCATGTCCATTTCTGTCCTCCGCTTTATTGTAAAGTTCTCAATTTTTCTAAACCAAATCAGCACAAAGAGTAAGCTATATGATTCCCAAAGCAACCAATGCTTTATACTTAAAGTATAAACATGCATTTGATATACTGATACACAACTATAACTTAACAGAACCGGTCAAATTTGCACATTTGGAAATCATAGTGCTCTCTTTTGATGATAGAAGGCCTGTACTTTTGGTTTTTGGGTAAGGGGGTTCCAGGCCTTTCTCAGCCTAACCACAGCCCACCCCCTTGAGTGTGACCACCTCCTACATAATGTATCGGTGGCTAGCGTAAGACTTGCCTACACACTCATACACGTATGCACGCGAGCGCTGCCCTGTAATCATGGAGCTCTTCATAGGGTTGGGTCACATGATTCACCCACCAAACCACAAGCACTTCATCTCATATTCAGAGAAGACCGCAGGCGCAGCATTTGCGCTGATTGGCCACAGCTACTGTTTTTCCTGTCTCATCTGAGAGCAAGTTTGGGGGCTGAGCAGAAGGTGGACTCTTAAGAGACTGTCACAATCAGACTTGGCACATTAGGCTTTGCGTCGTCAGTGAAGATTGAAGCTTAACCCTGGACTTCAAACCTGGGCTGCGTTCGCAGACATTGCTGTTTCTGATATGTGTGATAAGGAACACTGGAGAGTATCAGTTTGAACCTGGAGGAACCACATGGAGTTGGAAAGCGACCGCTTTTTGCTTCTCATCAGCACATCGACACCATAGAGTTGCTGAACTCTTTGAGCCAAACTTTGAACTGGAGTAGACATTTTAATTCAACTTGGATTAATTCAATGAGTCATTTCCAGACTCAAAGAGCAAATGCGAGGTTGTTTAGCTGCTTAAGCAGTCCTATCTAACTGTTGGTGAGTCAGTGTCTAAATTTCTGACTCATTGTCTGACCCACAGGAGATTCCCCTGTCAGAGATCTTGCAGGTGGAGGTTGCGCGCGACTTCAGTAGTTTGGCCCTGGGGGGCAATCCGCACTGTTTCGAGGTCATCACAGCCACCATGGTGTACTATGTAGGGGAGAACACCGGTGGCCCCCACCTCCACATCCACAACCCTGCGCTGGCTGCCGGCGGTGTGGGGCTGGAGGTGGCCCAGGGCTGGGAGAGGGCCATCCGCCAGGCCCTGATGCCTGTTCCAGTTACACCACAGCCCAGCGTGGGCGCCGCTGCGGGACAAAGTAAAGATCACAGTGAGTAGCAAAGTCAGAACTCTGTTTTAAAAACACGTGAAGTGAATCTTCGTTTTCATCTGTGCAACAGAAAATGAGATATTTAACAGAATGTACATACTGTTTTCCATACAATTGGTAAATTATATCAAAAAGGACAAAAAATAGCCCATATGATGAGTAAAAGTTTTACTATGAAACTGTTTTCACTCAGAAATTAAAGGAGAGCTCCACTTCCAGAACAACAATTTACAGAAAATTTACTCACCCTCTTATCATCCAAGAAGTTTGTGTCTTTCTTTCTTCAGTTGTGAAGAAGTTATGGTTTTTGAGGAAAGCATTTCAGGATATTTCTCCATATAATGGACTTCATTGGTGCCCCGATTTTGAACTTTCAAAATGTAGTTTAAATGCAGCTTCAAAGGCTCTAAACGATCCCAGCTGAGGAAGAAGGGTCTTATCTAACGAAACGATCTGTCATTTTTTTTCTAAAAATAAAAATTTGCTTACTTTTTAAGCACAAAAGCTTGTGTAACAGGCTCTGGGATGCACGTTCACGATGCTACGTACTATTGAATCACGTCAAAAGGTCACACGGAACGTAGACAAAACAGATCCAGTGTTTACAAAGCGAACGCGCAAAGACTAAGGAAGTGCAAGTAAGTCAAACGCTCTTCACAAACAAAAAGGTACAATGATGTCGGACGATTCTGAAGTTGTAGAGAAAATAAGATTTTCGCCATACTCTACCTTTTTAAGCGGAAGTACACAGATAATGAACTTAGACGTGATTCGTAGTGTCGTGGACGCGCATCCCAGAGCTAGCGCTACACAAGCTTTTGTGCTTAAAAAGTATACAAAATTTTATTTTTAGAAAAAAAGACAGATCGTTTCGCTAAATAAGACCCTTCTTCCTCGGCTGGGATTGTTTAGAGTCCTTTGAAGCTGCATTTAAACTACATTTTGGAAGTACAAACGCGGGGCACCAATGAAGTCGCAATGAAATGCCTGAAATGCTTTCCTCAAAAAGCATAATTTCTTCACGACTGAAGACAGAAAGACATGAACATCTTGGATGACAAGGGGGTGAGTAAATTATTTGTAAATTGTTGTTCTGGAAGTGGAGTTCTTTAATAGTAAATTCCACAAATAATAACAAAGAAATGGCAAGTAACACATTTAAATGTGAGATTTCATATCTTAGTTTTCTTTACAACTTTGAAAAATGATTTTTACAGTGTATGTTCCAAGCAATATGAAAGCTTTCTTTGAGGAAAAGACCAGAATAGTAGGTTTTGAGCATCTGGCACTTCATGACACATGAAGTTTATTTATAATTTAATTTTAGACAAACTGTCTCTTTAAGGCTTAAAGGGATAATTAACCCCAAAATTAAAATCGTCATCATTTAGCAGTTACTCGCCCTCAAGTTGTTCCAATCCTGTATGAGTACAAAAGACAGTATTTTGAATAATGTTGGTAACCAGACAGTTCATGGTAGCCATTGACTTGCTCCCACAGTATGGATGAAAAAAAAAAAAAAATCTCAATGGGTACTGTCATTTTTGGGCGAACTATCCCTTCAACACCTCATTAAATGGTTCTATAAACATGTTAATAATAAAGTTCTGTTCAATATTTTGATGCAGACATGATAATCAGTTATTTACTGAAGTACTGTTACACGCCAAAGAAGGTAATAAGGTTAAATCATAGATCAGTGTTAGTTAAACTGTTAAAGTTGGGGTCAGTATATTTTGGAAAGGCAATAATACTTTTATTCAGCAAGGATGCATTAAATTGATCAAAAGTGACAGTGAAGTGACTGTTTTAAATAAATGCTGCCATTTAATCATTCAATGTATCAAAAAAAATCCTAAAAAAAAAAAAAATCAGCAAAAAACAGCACAACTCTTTTCATTATTGATAATAAGAATTTTTTCTTGAGCAGCAAATCAGCATATTAGACAGGAGTACTGATGCTAAAAATCTAGCTTTGCATCACAGGAGTTAATTACATTTTACTATGTATTCACATAGAAAATTACAATTATCCAAAAAGACTATCAGAAGTGCACTTTAATTAATTAAAAAGACACGAGTAGCTATGACAGGAAATTTGCCAAATTACTACTACTTAGCCAATCCTCAAAGCACTTTAAAAAGCATAAACATTAAAGCACATCTAAAGAAATCTAGCAACACACAATGTTAAAAATACTATACAAACTGCAGATACAACAGAAGCAGGATTAGCAAATGTGTGAAAGTCATTAAAACACAATGAATACAGTCGGTAGTTCAAAAAGTCCAAACAAGCAGTCAATGATGGAGCAACGCTACAAACGGAGACAACCAGGAATAATGACTTTCAGGCAGATTTGCAGCTCTATTCTGGAGAGTAAATGGCTGAGCTTAAGTATTTAATATCGTGATGCACCTCTATTTAATTGTGTTGAGAGACAGAAGATTAAAGAGGTTTGACAGGTCTGGATTAATGAAAGCTGTTTAGTTATGAAACAAACACACTTTTGGTTCAGTATTCAGAAGAGATTTTAGCCCAGAGTTGAGTGACATACTTAATTAAAGGTTCGTCGGTAGGCAAATCCAACCCAAAAAATAAACACAAAAAAAGCATAAAGTGTCCCTTCAGAAAATGACTATGTAACTCACGCTTGTCACTTTCGGAGTAATTTGCAATTTATTATATATTTAAGATAGGATTATTGTCTCATTTTGCACAAGGCAAACAGGAATAGGACTGTGGAAAATAATGTCTCAGCAGTCAGATTGCTAAATGACCAGTCACATGATAACTCGTAATTTGTTCCATGTGCTGGATGTGTTTTAAAAAATAATAATAATATAAAAATAAATAGAATATTTATCTGCCTCCTATTTTGCCACATACAACTTTGAAATTTGAACATGACCTATATGAAATACCAAAGCTAATCCAAATATGTGTATATTGTTGTGTGTGTGTGTGTGTGTTTATTGCAGAGGAACTGTCCATCAGCATTTCTGTATCGAACAGTCAAATCCAGGAAAATGTGGTGAGTGTCTTACTGTCTTTACCGACAATATTTCACAACTACACACTCTCTTTATTCACACTTCTGCATGTTCGGTCATGTCTACGGTCAAGCAACACCACAACAAAACTATGAAGAACTGAGAGAGGAAATACAAAAAAGTTGGGGTTTTTAATGCATTTAACCATACACTGCGAATATTATATTCTCAGTGTATATAATATAATATAATATATAATATAATTTTAAAATTTTAATAATTTTTGTGACTTTTTCTCTCTCCATCTTTAGGACATCAGCTCAATCTATCAGATCTTTGCTGATGAAGTGTTGGGTTCTGGACAGTTTGGCATCGTTTATGGAGGTACACCCTAAAAAATAATGCAGTGGCCCTATGAATATACCCATCATAAATAACTGTACTACCTTAATAAGCATTTGGGCATACCAAAATAAATGCCTACAAATCCAGCAGTTCATTTTGTTTTAAATGTGCATCTAGTATTTACATTTATTTCACAAAAACAAACAAATTATGTTTTTAATATATACTTAATATTGTTGCTTAATTTAAATCAAATATTTGAAAATGGAGAACTTATACTGATCAGTTCCAAGAACTACAATTATTACTTATTTCATATCAGTATTGTTCATCTTTAAGTACTGCTAAGAAATTGTTAGACACAATGAACAACCGCACAATGAAAGGGAAATCTGCTTTCTCCAGCATGCTTTGATATGGTTAGGTTGCTATTTTGTTCGTATATTTGTTTGTTTCCGTTTTAAATGGTTTCAAATGAAATATGTTTCACTCCTAAATACTGGTTTTAAAACTGGCTTACTCATATGTCTGAGTTACCTTAACACATTGGGTCTACGGAATTTTGTCATGGTACAAAATTTACTAATTTTATAAGGTGTATTTCATTCATTTCACAGCTTTAAAAGAAAAGAAACCTAAAAACCTTTTTATTTTACTTAAAATGTGTGAAATTATGTCTGAAATTATTTTTATTCTGTCTGTTTCAAGGGAAACACAGAAAAACAGGCAGAGATGTGGCCATCAAAGTAATAGACAAGATGAGATTCCCCACCAAACAGGAGAGCCAGCTGAGAAATGAAGTTGCCATTTTACAGGTGATCAGTGTTTGTAATGTGATTATTGAGAGGTTTTGGATGTGGATACCACTAGAACAATGTAATGATTTCCTTAATTCATGATGCTGGAGATGAATGGTCCTCTTTAATATGTGACCCTGGACCACAAAACCAGTTTTAAGTAGCGCGGGTATATTTGTAGCAATAGGCAAAAATAACACTGTATGGCTCAAAATGATTAAAATTTTCTTTTATGTCAAAAATCATTAGGATTAAGTAAACATCATGATCCATAAAGATATTTTGTAAATTTCCTACTGTAAATATATCAAAACTTAATTTTTGATTAGTAATATGCATTGCTAAGGCAATTTTCTCAGTATTTATTTATTTTATTTATTTTTTTATTTTTTTTTGCACCCTCAGATTCAAGATTTTCAAATAGTTGTAACTCAGCCAAATATTGTTCCATACTAACAAACCATACATTCATTGAAAAGCATATATTTAGCTTTCAGATGATGTATAAATCTCAGTTTCGAAAAAAAATGGACCTTTATGATATGTTTAATATGTGTTATTGTTCATGTTCTTGTAGAATTTGCACCATCCTGGCATCGTAAACCTGGAGTGTATGTTTGAGACTCCTGAAAGAGTCTTTGTTGTCATGGAGAAACTGCATGGTGACATGCTGGAGATGATCTTGTCCAGTGAGAAGAGCAAACTTCCAGAGCGCATCACCAAGTTTCTGGTCACACAGGTTTGCAAATATCTTTGTCTCCTCTTGTCCTTTCAAGTCTTATTTTTTTCTTGTTCATCTCGTGTATTCTGAAGTGCAGTTTGTTTAGATGAGGCAGTGGTCTGGATCTCATCTAGAGTTAATTTGGAGCGGCGAGTCTGTGGGTTGATTAGAGCAGTGGGGCCACAGGAGCTCATCCATTAGCCGTGGATCTGAAGCCACAGAGCTGCTGTGATGTGGCTAAGATGCTTCTGTCTGCGGTGCCATGAGTCAGTGTTTCAATGAAAATAAATGGCAATGGTTAATGATTGTGTTTGCATCCACGTATGTTCTTGACATGTAGCCCAATGCCTGCTATCAGTGGTGTTGGTCTCACTACCCAGCTATCATCCTATCAAACCAAGCATTCATACACTAGTTGACAACAATATTTGAATTCAGTAAGGCTCTTCTGCTCACCAAGGCTGCATTTATTTGATCGAAAATACTGGGTGAAAAAAAAAAACAGTAATATTATGAAATACTATTACAATTTTAAATGTGTTTTCTATTTGAATATATTTTAAAATGTACTGCTGTGATCCCTGTTAAAATAAAAACAGCATATGCTGGTTAGGTAGGTTTTGAAGCATGGATGCTGGTTTAAGCTGCTTTAAGCTGGTCCTGAGCAGCTCATGACCAGCTGAAACCAGCATCCATGCTTCAAAACCTATCTAACAGGTATATGCTGGTTTTTGCAACAGGGATCAAAGCTGAATTTGCTCCTTCAGAGATCATCTTAAAATATGCTGATTTGCTGCTTAAGGAAAATTACTGATTATTATCAGTTTTGAAAACAGTTGTGCTGTTTCATATTTTCTTTTTTATTGCACATTTTTATTGTCACTTTTGATCAACTTAATGTGTCCTTGCTGAATTAAAATATTGATTTCTTAAAAAAAAATTTAAACGGTAATGTAATATGAGATTGAAGCACAAGAGTTTTGTTTTCTGTGTTTTTAGGATTCTTAAGCATGTTTTTACGTTTCCTCTTGCCTGTTTTACCTATTGAAACATTAAACTAACCTTTTACTTGCACAGCATGCCTCTTCAACACTTGTTACTGGCGTAATATAGTATCAGTCCAGAAAGCTAGAAAGCTTACGTACTGTCATATGTAACTGTTAGCTGCTTATCTTGAATGATTTGGTTGCATTGCATATCAAATTAAACCATTTATGCATTGAGACGGATGATGGAGATTGGAAACAAATCAAATTTTTCTTTGACATTAGAAGTGTGCATGCAATTAAGTGACTGCGTTACTGTCATAGATCCTTGTGGCTTTGCGACATCTCCATTTCAAGAATATTGTTCACTGTGACCTGAAGCCAGAAAATGTGCTGTTGGCCTCTGCGGAGCCATTCCCTCAGGTAAACTATAGTGAATTAAACGCATTATCATGAAGAATCACTATGTATTAACAGTGGGTTTCCCAAACTGAGCTTAAGCTGATAATTAAATCATAAAAACACAAGAAAGCAGTTTAATATATTATGCGTTTAAATGTAACCTTTAACAGACATCAAAGAACTTTGAATGTGTTGATACATTATTGGAATATTATCTTAATTTCTCAGAAGGTCCTTTAAGAATGAAAAAAACGTTTTAGGTAAAACATGACCAAACGTGGTCACTTGCTCAACGAGACCCATCTCTTGTTCCAGGTAAAATTGTGTGACTTTGGGTTTGCTCGGATCATCGGGGAAAAATCTTTCCGGCGTTCAGTGGTGGGCACACCAGCGTACTTGGCCCCAGAGGTGCTGCGCAGTAAAGGCTACAACCGTTCCCTGGACATGTGGTCAGTGGGAGTCATTATCTATGTCAGTTTGAGTGGCACCTTCCCCTTCAATGAGGACGAGGACATTAACGACCAAATCCAGAACGCAGCCTTCATGTACCCACCAACACCCTGGAAAGAGATCTCTGCAGAAGGTAAGCAGCTGGTTGGAGTATGAACTCATACCCCGAAATGACTTAATAAAGAGTCAAACTGCCATGTTTTTGTTAGAATAGTTGCAGTTTCTGAGCATAAAACCAAATGTCAGCTGGTTTTGTGCAGATTTTTAGAAGAAACAGGCAAAAACTGAGGATAAGGTGTTTTTAATTTGTATTCATCTGTGGCGCAGTGCGTAATGTCTGTCTTTTGCTCTAGAAGAAAGAGGGAGATGTCTAGATGTCTGTCAGACAGCGAGCAGACTGTCCACCCCCACGTCTGTTTAGAATAGTTCATTCCGCCCAAGACCTGAAAGATTATACCAGCCTCTCCCAATTTCAGTCTGTCACACTCCTCTACAACACTATAAATGTCATTTCTCTGTCTCTGCATGTCACATCATTACATATTTAGTTTTATAGTTTGGTTATTTTTGTTGGAGCAATCATACTTAAATTCATCATTACATTAGTTTCATTTAATGTTGAAATTTGGGTAAAGAAACTCACATTACAGCTCTATAGTTGTTTTAAATTGATATTACCCAACTACCATTCAGAATATGTGGTGGTCAGTAATTAATACTTTTATTCAGCAAGGATGCACAAATTAGATCAGTAAAGATTTCTATTTCCAGTAAATGCTGTTCTTTGCAAAAAGGTTGTATCACATTTATATGCCAAAATTCATTAGGATGTTAAGTAAAGATCATGTTCTATGAAGATATTTTGTAAATCAAAACTTCATTTTTGAACTTCATTTGGACAACTTTTTTTTTTTGTTTTTTTTTTTTTTTTTTTGCACCATCAGATTCCACATTTTCAAACTGTTGTATCTCAGCCAAATAATGTCCTATCTTAACAGACCATACATCAATGGAAAGCATATTCCGTTATTCAGTTATATATAAATCTCACTATTTCAAAAATTTGATTTTGGTTTTGTGGTCCACATACAGTTATTGCCAAAAATATCAGCACCCTTGCAATTCTGTCAGAAAATCCAACCCTTCTCTGAAAATTGCTGCAGTTGCAAGTGTTCTGGTACTCACATGTTTATTTTTTTTGTTTGCATTGGAACAACACAAAAAAAAAAATCAGAACAAAGGTAAAATCTGATACAATTCCACACAGAACCCAAAAAATGCACTGGACAAAATTATTGGCACCCTTAACATTAATATTTGGTTGCACCCCCTTTGGAAAAAATAACTGAAATCAGTTGCTTCCTGTAACCATAAATGAGTTTCTTACACCTCTCTACTGGAATTTTGGACCACTCTTCTTTTGCGAACTCCTCCAGGTCATTCAGATTTGAAGGATGTCTTCTCCCAACTGTTGTTTTGAGATCTCTCCACAGGTGTTCTATTGGATTCATATCTGGACTCATTGCTGGCCATTTCACAACTCTCCAGCGCTTTGTTTGTAACCATTTCTGAGTGCTTTTTGAAGTGTGTTTCGGGTCATTGTCCTGCTGGAAACCCATGACCTCTGATGGAGACGCAGCTTTCTGACACTGGTCACTACGTTGCGCCCCAAAATTCTTTGGTAATCATCAGATTTCATGATACCATTCACACAGTCAAGGCATCCAATGCCAAAAGCAGCAAAGCAACCCCAAAACATCTTTCAACCTCCACCGTGTTTGACTGTAGGGACTGTGTTCTTTTCTTTGAAGGCCTTCACTTTTTCTAAAAACAGTGCCATGGTGTCCTTTACCAAAAAGCTCGAATTTGTTTGGAAGTTAATCAGGGTTCTTTATCCACCACTCAAACAATACTTCGTTGTAATTTTTCATTAATTTTGCTCCTCTGTCCACGTCCAGGGAGGTTAGCTACAGTGCCATGGGCTGTAAACCTCTTGATGATATTGCGCACAGTGGAAACACAAACATTAAGATCTCTGGAGATGGACTTGTAGCCTTGAGATTGTCCATGTTTTTCTTCTCTCAAATCCACAGACAACTCTACACTTCCTTCTTTTCTCCATGCTTAGTGTGACACACAAAACATAGGTTGAGTCAACTTTTCTCCATTTTAACTGGTTGCAAGTGTGATTACTATATTGCCCACACCTGTTACTTGCCACAGGTGTGTCTAAATACAAATTACAGGAGCATCACATGCTTGAAAAGCAATTATTTCTTACAATTTTGACAAAGTGCCAATAATTTTATCCAGTCCATTTTTGAGTTCTGTGTGAAATTTGATCAAGTTTGACTTTTCTTCTCTGTTTTTTTTTTTTTTTTTGTGTTGTTGCAGTGCAAACAAAAGCATGTGAATACCAAAACATTTGCAATTAGAACAATTTTCTGAGAGAAATGTTGCATTTTCTGACAGCATTGCAAGGGTGCTGATATTTTTGCCCAAGACTATATAAGCCTTTACCCACAAAGCTGACTAAAAGAAGCCAGTATGTTTGGGGGAAAAAAGTATTTTAAAGGCTACTCTATCAAAATATCATACACAACTACAAGCATACCTGGAACACTTAAAAATTCTTCTGAAACACATATGACACATCTATCATATGCAAATTTCTGCAACGGCTATGCAAAGCCTCCTAAATAATCAGCATAAATTTCCCTGAAAAACCTGTTGAAAATAATCTTCTTCATTATAGTTTCATAAAAAGTACAAGACCTTTTAGTATAAATTGTACAAACGTCCACCTTCAGTTCATGGTTTGCATGTTTTTGGCTGTGAATCTTTTTCTGATATCATCATTGTATTGCATTGCATTATATGCCTGGAAAGTACAGAGCTTTGATCATAAAACTAAGCATTTGAATATCTTACTAAGACAACTGACACTTATGTAATATTATGGAAGTTTCTGCAGTACTGTTAGAAAGATAGTGTTGTTATATTTCAAGCGATCAGAATTTCATCTTACATTTGGCCATATAAATATCTACACCAAATTGCATATTTTTACTCTGTTTGTGTCTCTGAATAAAACATAGGTGTTTTTTCCTCCTTTTGGAAACGTGGCCAGGATCTGTAATATTGTAACATCCTGATCATGTGTGAACCAGTCTAACTATTTCCATAATGTCTAATTTAACTCTACAGCTACAGATCTGATCAACAACCTTCTCCAAGTCAAGATGAGGAAACGTTACAGCGTGGATAAGACCCTCAGTCATCCATGGCTACAGGTAAGGAGCCTAGAAACCTGTGAAATGGCTTCGCTGAATGTTTTGAAGCTTTATACCTCAACTTGCCCATGTCTGCGCTGTCCCAGGACTACCAGACGTGGCTTGATCTGCGAGAGTTTGAGACGCGCAGAGGGGAACGCTACATTACTCACGAGAGCGACGATGCACGCTGGGAAAAGTACGCTTACGAGCACAGTCTGGTGTACCCGAAGCACTTCATCATGGCTCCAAACCTCGACGATATGGACGAGGACCCCTAGTGGCCACATGAGCCGAACTGAAAACCAGGTCAGTTGAAGGCAGGGACCTGTTAATGGGTCTGTTGCTATGGAGATCGAAACACATCAGCAATCTGAAGCAGACTTTAAGGAGAGCAAACTGTTACAAGGCCAGCGAGGTCGACCGCTCTCTGGATGTCAACGAGAGTCATGGAAACTGCGGATCCACGCGGCTAATGAAGATGAAGGCTGTGGAAACATTCGCTGGGATTGCTTTCAGAAGTCTTAATGACTGTTCTTTTCCGAAAGGTGCTGTTTCTTATCGAGGCGTGCGTTCTGCATGTCAGAAACTCATGTTACATTAATGAAAAGGTTTAGTAACAGCTGTGAATGAAGTAAAACAAAACATACTAGGGAGAGCGATGCGGTCGCTTGTAGTAGTGTTCACAGCCTTTTGTTTTCGAAAGCATCAAACTGGAACATGCGTTTTTGAATTCCTATTCTTTTATGATTTTCTGATTCGTTTGTCTTAAAGTATAGGTTACACAGCAGACTGAATGATTCCAAAAGGGTCGTTTTTTGCACTAAACCATACAGCCACTGCAGCTGGTACAATTAAGTGAATCGTGTGAGATAACAGCACAGAAGATCGCGCGCGTTTCGTCGAATGAAACAAGAACTACACTTAAGCTACAGTATGTTTGAACTCTGAATTGAATCTGCCATACGGAATGGGAGATACTATCTTCACCGGACCAAAGACATTCGCGTCTATCGTGACTCTTGTTCTTACGCCCTTTTAGAGCTGTTTTCCTTACCAGCATTCTTTACAGAGCCATTCCTCTTTTTATTTATTCCTCATGCTGCGGTCTTAAAATCTAATACCAGCTAAGCAGTGCAGGAAGATGTGTTGGTCAGAAGCCTACTGTGAGAAAGCTTTATGACTTATTAGCAAAGCTCTTTTTAATACAAAGAAGTAATGTATTGAAAATAACTGCTAACAACTTTTTATTAGAAAAGATGAACAGTGTTATATTCGTTTTGTTTCTTTCTTTTTTTTTTAAATATGGTATTGTACCGAAGATTGAACTTTTCTATGAATCCCAGAACTGGAAAATCTGAAAAATATTTTTGGTAATGAACTTTGTTGTTGTAAATACCACCTACAATATTAAAGTTAAGCTGGATAAATTGGATTTCTGAATGTAGGTAGTACATTGTGCCCACATCCCTCTACACACACACACACACACACACACACACACTCATACACAGACACTCTAGTGAAAAGTGACAAATATCAGGGTAAAGCCATTTTATAAGTATTTTCGTTTTGTTGTCCATGAAATGAAAACTGTTCCATACACATTGGAACTTGGGAGAAAAGGATCGAGGATTCCTTGAAATCATCACATCTTCATCACTATGTTGCCGCTGGATTGGCAAGTGTCAGTGTTCTGTATATTTTAGTACATACTGATTCAATAAAATCTATACACGCCATGTGTTTGGGGTGATTTTTCAAGGTTTTGGATTTGCCACTTGCTGAGAGATTTGACAAAATGAAGTTTTTGCCATTTTTGCAGGTAATGAAATGATTAGATGATCCTATAAAACTATAAAGAACCTGCTTGTCTGCACATAGAACAACTCATAATGAATTCTCAGACATACAGACCTTATACAGTTGTGTTAAAAAAATAGCAGTACAACATCAGTAATCTAATGAACCACTGTTATTAGCAGTAGTGATATTACTGCATTCAGGGGCGTGCAATGATTATTTTTGAGGGGATCTCTGTACTTTTTAACCTCAAACGCTCATCTTGTCTAAGTCTGTGTGAACTCTGTTTTTTTCCGGTTCAATACAGTCATTACAGTTCGGGTTTTTAATATGACTGACTTTGTATTTAATGTGAATTGAACAATTTAAGTTAATGTGAATAAAAAAATGTAAGTTAGGCTACTAATCATAACACTTTCATTGTACAGAAAGAGCAAAGAACATTTACATTATCAAATAACATTTTCACTGACAATCTGGAGTTCAAGCACTGTTTACACTGTGAATCTTGCTTACAGATTCGTACACACATCTGCGCTTTGTTGTTGTTGTTTTTTTAATTCTCCAGAAAGTGGTGTTCAGTCAGCGAGCGAGCAAAGACACAGCGGCATTTAACTCATCGGAACGCCTCTGATTGGTCAATGCATTCATAAGCTCAACAGCATTGTGTGTGATTTGTTATAAAGCGCAGCGCTGTAAAAACGTCCTAATCAGCCGGTGTGATTGAATCAAATATAGAAAAATATTAAGCTATTTTTGTCTTTTGGATGGTGCATTCAAAATCCACTTGGCCCCTCACTTTCAATGGGCATGACGCCTCTGACGGCATTGCAAATATTTTACTTGTGAATGTAGTACTGTAATAGGAAATCAACAGCCACAACTGGCATGACGTGCATGCTGCTTGTTCTGAGTAATTGACTAATGCATTAAAAAGGGTGTGTTCAAAATAATAGCAGTGTGGAGTTTAATCAGACAATTCATTCATTCTGTGAAAAAAAATGTGTCATTATTTGTCTTTTTTTTTTTTAAGGAGGAAGGGAAGCAATGTGTCACACATTGTTACAATATATATTTCCTTCTGAATTGTGAAGTAAAATGGGCCATCCCAAACATTGTTTGGAATAACAACAGAATTGAAAAGTTGATTAGAGAAGGGAAAACGTGAAGAAGTGCAGCAAATTGTGCTCAGGAAAAAATTATCTCAAATGCTTTAAAATGGCAGCAAAAACCCAAAACCTGCAGAAGAAATCAAGCAACTACTGTTAAAATGCAATCATCACCTCCAGAAAGATTAAAGAATATCTAAAAATGAGTACAGTTACAGTCAGAAGACATTTGATCGAAGCTAAGCTTTCAGCAAGAAGCTGAGAAGCTAATACTTTGATTTAGAATTTAATGTGTAATGTTTCCTCTATATATTAAACTTGGAAAATACAGTCTTAAAAAATCCACCTTATTCACTTTCAGTAAGGCATTGCTATTTATTTGATTACGACTCTATTTCTGTTTAAGGATCACGTATGAACAAGAGAAATTTGAGAAAATCAGTTTACAATTAGCAATTTACTGGGATGAGAAGTTGTAACATGACCAGTAAATTTTCATACTTGGATTCAAGTTATTAGTTTCTAGTGACAATATAACAATATCACATTTTTTGCGTTGCAAATTGCATCTGCATGTAATTCAAGTATGTGCACTGCTCAAACACAGCCGCATTCACGTACTCACATTGAGTATGGCTGCATCTGAATATGCATACTTTCCTATAGGTGAAAAACAGTATGTGAAAGAGTAGCATCTCCATGGGACACAATCTACATGCCTTCTGTCACCTGATTGATATATTTTATATATATTTTCAGCAAGTAAAAGGCCTTTTAGTATAATTGTACAAATGTGTACCTTACGCTTGTGCTTAACATGTCTTTATTTATTTTTATTTTTAATAAAGTTAATGTAGTAACTCTTACATTATTACTGGACTGAAACAACATTGGTTTACTTGATCATCAAGACATCATTTTTTAGAAAAATCATGTTCAAATGTTCAAAACAAATATGTCTGCTATACCTTTATAAAAATCTAACTGATTCACAAGCTATCAATTTCATCTGTAACGCTTTAGAATAGGGAACACTAGTAACTAGATTTTTTTCCCTCAGTAAATTCCTAATTTGCTGCTTATTAATAATTAGTAATGTAGTTGTTAAGTTAGGTATTCGGCAGGATTAGGGATGTAGAATAAGAAATTAATATATGCTTAATTAGTACTAATAAATGGCCAATATTCTAGTAATATGCATGCTAATAAGCAACTAGTTAAGAAACCGTAAAATAAAGTGTTACCAAAATTTTTTTTTTTTTTTTTTTTTTTGGTCATTTGCACTTTTTGGTCATACAAATATCAGCATCTGCACCAAATTGCATATTTGAGCCTCTGAATAAAATTGAGGCTTTTTTTTCTTCTTCTTCTTCTTCGTCTTCCTGGAGTATATAATTTTTATATTTTTACTATATCATGGCCTACTAATGATTAAAAGCCTGATGGATCATATATGTGACCCTGGACCACAAAACCAGTCATAAGGGTCATTTTTTCAAAATTAAGATTATAATTAAGCTTTCCATTGATGTACGGTTTGTTAGGATAGGACAATATTTGGCCGAGATACAACTATTTGAATATCTGGAATCTGAAGGTCCAAAAAAATCTAAATACTGAGAAAATCACATTTAAAATTGTCCAAATTAAGTTCTTTGCAATGCATATTACTAATTAAAATTTAAATTTTTATATATTTACAGTAGGAAATTTACTAAATATCTTGATGGAACATGATCTTTACTTAATTTACCAATGATTTTTGGCATAAAATAAAAATCAATAATTTTGACCCACACAATGTATTTTTGGCTATTGCTACAAATACACCCCAGCGATTTAAGACTGGTTTTGTGGTCCAGGGTCACATATGATACTCAACAAAGACATATGCAAACTTTTTAAAAACATGCAGATTTTTTAAATTATACTTTGTCTCAAACTGTTGCGTTTAAGATAGATAGATAGATAGACAGCGTTTTTTTCTGACTATCATTTCATATGTCAGGCTTCACTGGCTGGGTTTAGCATCATGGTTTGTATGCTGTTTGTCAACGAGTCTTTTGTGGGTCTCTGCTGCTGGTGTGTGTGCGTGTCAGTGTGTGTTCAGAGCAGTGAGCCACAGTATAACAGTGGCACCACAAATCAGCTCCAATCAACAGCAGCTGGATGCAATTATGTAACCGCTGAGATCAGGCACTGTGGCCTTCCTCACAACACTCACATTTATGAAACGGAAGAGGACTGGCTTAGTTTGCTTTCATATTTGAACAAGATGTATGTATGTTTCTCAGAAATTAGCATCTTTGGATATTTTGTGTCACAAATCAAATCCTTAAAAGCATGCTGATTAAACAATGCGGAATAAGGTTTGATGTAAAAAAGGATATTACTGTTATTTACCTTTTTTTAACAAATGCAGCCTTGGTGAGGAAGAGACTTATTTCAAACAAACATATTATTAAAAAAGGTATTTATAATCTATCAACAGACATGAAACAAGTTAGAACGACTGGGTGCTCGAGACAGCAGTTCTGCTGTAAGTCAGTCTCTTAAGAGCGAGTCTCATCCACTTCCCCTGAGATGAAGGGACCTCTGAATGAGCTTCTTTATCTGCCTTCTCCGCAAATGGCTTAAAGATGTGCGGCCGTGCCACATGGCTGACTGATAAGTGTTCATCTTCAGGAGACAGGAAAACTGGGCAGATAAATTTACTCTGTCATTTTATTTCATGACCAGGCCTTGGAAACTGAGGATACATTTGGTTTTATCATAAACTGGTTTAGATAAGGCTCCTACAGGTCTGAGATCGAAAACGAGACAATCTTTCTCAGAATAATACAAGCTAAAATGAAACTAGAAAGAGCATGACTTTTTACTAACCCTGATGTGTTGATGTTGCATTTTTCCTTCTGTGGAACATAAAACAAGATATTTTGAGAAATGTCTTAGGGTTTTTTGTCCATACAGTGGACGTCAATGGTTACCAAAACTGTTTGGTCATAAACATTTAACAAAACATTTTCTTTGGTAGAGGAAGAAAGTCAGGCTTGGAAAGACATAAAGGGGGGAAGGCGACACTGTATAAGCAAATCAGTAAGCAATATGATTTTATTACTCAGTATTTGTCTTGTTTTCCAGTCACAAATATCCAAACATTATAAAGTCAACATACGTTTACTTAAAATGCAAAATGACTTAAGATATTAAGCTTTGTTTTCTTAAAATGTGTCAGAAAAAGAAAATTGCCAATGAGGTAAGAAAAATAATCATTTTTGTACCCCGTTGGTGAGCTTAAACTCGATCCAATTTGATACATTTTTTTTCAGAAAACAAGACTCGATATCTTGTGTCATTTTGTTTCTCAAGGTAATGTATGTTACAGCTGCAATCAAAATTATTCAACCCCCCAAAAACTGCAGCACTTTACAAATACAAGCTTTTCCGAAGATCCAGGACTTCATAAAAATTGCATCTGTAACAGATTGCTGGTATATTAAAAGTGATAATGTCAATACATAATGTAATATTTTTGAGCTGTAGGATTTTTTAATAACACAACTATGTCATAATTATTCAGCACTGCTGTTTTTTGTCACTTATTTGTATGATGGGTAACAAAATTGCATTAAAACACAATTAAACCTTAAGAAACTCTTAAAAAAACAGCATTAGCTCGGGCTGTTACACATACAAACAGTTAGCCCATGCGTGTGCTGAAGTTTGAGAAGCTGACAAAGTCAACAGAGCTCTCATAAAAGCTATAAAGAAGTTATAGAGAAGGAATAATTGTATTACTTTAGAAAGTCTAAGGCTATGAAGATTTCCAAGACATTAAAGGTTCCTAGAGACACAGCCGGCAGCGCTAATCCTTAGTTTAAAATGTGTTGTACCAGAAAACCTTTAAGGGTGTTGAACAAAAAAGCACAATATCATAAAATGTTTGATTGGAGCAACTGAGGAAAAACCTGCAATGTTCAGACAAAGACTTGCAAGATGATCCAATGAAAGGTGGAAAAACATTTGAGTGCATAGTATTAGAAGAACACAAGACAAGCATGGCTTTCACGTTGTGGCATCTTGCCGAATGCCACTCGAATGAGCCAAGATTGCAGTAGAAAGGTGACAGAAGCTTCTTAGCACTTCCAAGCATTGTTTATTGGTGGTTTCAGAGAACAAAAGATTCTGCACCAAATTTGACTTTTGGCGGTTGAATAATTTTAAATACGAACATTTTACATTTTTCTCTATAATTCATTAACATTTTCAGAATTGCTCAAATGTATATTAATAAACTTTCTCTAATTGTGTATGAATGCCTTTGTTGAATTGTTTTCACATAATTCTGTTCTCTGAAGCAAAATGTCTGGCAGGTCAACAGGGTTGAATAATTTCCATTGCAACTGTAATTTGCATTGGAAAAGCCAAAATTGTCAGATTGCCAAAGTCAAAATTGTGTTTGCCTGCAGTGGGCCTACAGAAGACTTTTATGCTACGGGGTAAAAAAAAAAACGGTACCGCGACGAAAAAGTCGGAACTTTTTTATAGAGTTTATATCTCGCAATTCCGACTTTCTTTTCCTTAAAATTGTGAGAAGAAATTTGAGATATAAACTATAAACGATTTCGAGAAAAGATCGAAATTGTAGGATAACGTTACCCTTAAGTAACGTTAAGTCTGTTTTTTTTTTTTTTTTTTCCATACAGTGTAGATCACCTCATCCAGCGCTATTTTTGTTTTCTGTTTTAAGAAGTATCCCGTTACGGTGTGAGAACTACATTTATAGTGTGAGTGCCCTGGTGAAAAAAACAGCATATGCTGGTAGGTATGTTTTGATGCTGGGATGCTGGTTAGGTAGGTTTTTAAGCTGGTCCTTTGCTGGTTTATGCTGGTCCTGGACCAGCAACATGACCAGCTTAAACCAGCATCAAAACATACCTACCAGCATATGCTGTTTTTTTCACCAGGGTGAAATGTCCGAATGACTCAAACTGAGTCGCAAACTATTTAAGACATTTTTGCAACCGCGTTTGGCCGATTATATAAGGGATTCATTCGCGAATCAGTAGTTTTGATTCTAAATAGACGAAAAATACGTGACATGTTGCTGAAGTAAAACATACTGGAGTTCCCCAGAAAAAAAGTCTAGCGACGCCTCAGCTTGCATCATCTTCATCCTTTCATCCCAACCTGCTCGTAGTCATCATGAATGAATGCACAATTCATTTTTATTGCATAGGAACACACATGTGGTCTCACTTTCCATAAAGCCTGTAATATACCATCTTTACCATGCTGGCTGCAGCCACAGGGCTTGGCGCGGCCTCAGACAGCGCTGCCTTGACCTGTCGCTCAGTAAAAGTACACGAACTGCCCCACAAACCATGCGGCACTGAGAGGCAGAGCTCTGCGCTTGCGGTCGTGAGGCAAGATTTATTGCTGTAGATTCAGCCTCGTTCTAGATGTAAGGCTTGGCAGTCCATTAAATGCTGGAAAGATTGGGGGGAAACGTAGAGATCAAAACGGGCTTAAATGCACATATTGTGTAAATATGGGTAATGAAGTCCAGATGCTGCTCCAGAAGGGGAAGCAGCGTGTAAGTGGAGTCCTGAGGTCTTATTCATTCTCATCTGCATTTCTTACCTATGATCTTTATAGACACATTTGTTATAGATGCCAATGAGGGATTAAATGCTCATTCGGTAAATTATGAGAAAACATAATGACACGTTTGCATATGTGTTAGATGCTTATTAATCTCGATTTATAGCACGACATGAAGGCGTAAATTCAATGATTCTTATGAAACTGTAGATCTACTGTAATCATATTAAAATACATATACATTATATAATCATTTTTATAAATATTATTTACGATCCTTTGTCCATGAACTCTTCAAAATCCTTTCTAGAATATTAATTTGATCATTTAAAAGTGACTATGTGCAACATATATAATAATTTACGTGTTTGAGGGAAAATATAATAGTTATATAGTGAAAAAACAAACAAAAAAACAAACTCATTTTAGAACACAAATTAACTTTATTTTTTTCCTGCAACCATCATCTATTCTTGGATAGGTCGGACAGACTTGATTTCATTTTCCTGCCACTAGAGGGCATTCTGCTCATAGAATTCACAGCAAACCTTATGTGGGCAATGCGTTTTTGTAGTATATGCCATTAAAACGTTAATTTCACCAGAGCTATCGTGCATCACGACACATATTGTACTCATGGGGTGAAAGGTTTAAATCTTGGTTGCGTCATGTTCCCATCCTATAGTTTATCTACCTCTGCTTTCCAGTCTAACTCCTGTACGTTGTCTGATTCCTGTTTTTATTTCAGACTGATATTACTGCAGATGCTTGTAAAAATGACATCAGGTTAAATGCTGTGAAAATATTTGAAAACGTGCCTTTTCTTTAAAATAACTGTATGAATTGTAACAAAAGGAAGGAAATGTAACAAAGGAAGAGCAGCAGGTTCGAACACACTATGGAGTGATCCGCGAGCTTTTACTATTGTCTTGACCCAAAGTAGATGGAGATGTAGTTACACATCTACATACTATAATAATAAATAGTAAATTGTGCATAATTACAAGCAACCCTAATCCAAAGCCTAACAAAAGAATATAACCGTATAGTAGTTACTATTATTTGGCACTTATTTGTGATTTAACCGAGTAAAAACATCGCCCTAAAAATGTGACATTTAAAAAATTTAATAAATGAATATGTCCCATGATTCACTTCACACAAAGATACCTTAAATGAGGAATTCCTGGAATATCAGATTATAAGACAAATCATCTAAAAACAATCAACCCATCAGATTTTATAGGTACAGGAGAAGGGGGTTGTAATACACTACGTTTCAACTTTTCTAACTTAACAACATTTCTAAGTGTTTTGCACTTAAACTTTTATATAATATTCCAATTTTTGTTTGGTACAAACTTAAGTAGATTAGAAAAGTAAAACTCATTCCGAAACTGTGCAAGTTTAAAGCATATACTACAAACTCCCTCACTGCTGGAGTGGACTATAACACCAACACAAAACATGCACATGTAATACCTTTTGGCTGTATTGTGGTAATCACATTTACTTGTTTGAATGAATTATTCCATCCCTCATCAGCAATCTTTCTACAACACACTTGTGTTTCATTTGAAACGCTGAGAGAGTGCATGTAAATGTAGGCCTATATACTTTTACATTTTATTATATTCCCTATATGAAACGTTATATCAAAAATAAATGGCATAACCTGATAATTTGGATCAACATAATCACAAATCAGATTACTGAATAATACACTTAAACATTATTAAACATAATTAACATAATTTTAAATTAATTGTTTCATTCAACAGCTAGTAATTAATAACTAATGCAATGCACCAACTGTAACTTACTTATCATTTAAAAGCAACAAGTATGACATTACTCATCACTAGCACAATCATTGCTCACAGAGTCAGTGCAGCATGAACTTTCACACAGTCAAACACAACCTAACCACCAGCACCAGTCTACTCTTCAGCACCATGGTAACCACAAAAACATCAAATCAAAAACTCTTTTAAATGTCAAACATAACAGCATTACAAACAAACAGGGTCTTTCCCTTTACTAAAAACCAGAAATTTCAGTTAAATTGCATACAATATTAAGTCGACATAATGATCAACATTATTACATCAAGAAGACCCATCAAAATAATATTTGCAACTTAAAATGTTTAATTAATTCAATTTTTTTTTTTAATTGCAAACATGCATTTTAGTTGTGGTAACAGGGCCCCTGAGTTTCTTTTTAGAGTGTGTTAACAATCCTCATAATCTTTTTTTGTTTTGTTTTGTAAGTCCTTTACAAATTGTCTACTATCTTCTATCACCTCAGGAAGTGGTGGTCATGTATGACAGTTCTTTCACCCCTGTAACTAGTTTCTCATTGGCTAAACTGATGGAGTTTCAACTCACCCCATTTTAAATCCATCTCTGGTCTCCACTTACACATTTTTACATTTACAGTGATATTGTTGTCATATGATTATTAATTAGCAATGCTTAACCGCCTAATTGTGTAATTCTTTAATTATTTCTTAATTTGTGAACGTCCTCTCAGAGAATATTGGACTTTGGACTAAACACTTCTATTGTATTGTGGAAAATGTATTCTGTTAAAAACATCTCTTTTTTTGACATATCAGAATTCACTATGGACGAAATCTGTCCTGATAAGATATAATCTGTGCTCAAGCAAATCAATAAAATATGTTTGTCAGTGAAGTATGGGAACTGGTCTGTAAGCCTTCACTGGACTGTGTGTAAACTATAAATATTATCTGCTGATCAACATCCATTTGAACTCTTCTGCCGATCAAACGTAAATGCATATGAAACCACCATCTAAGTATAATTCGGTCTAGCGTCAGCATTCTTCAGTCAACTCCAAGGGTGGTCCATGTGGAGCGTCGTCTAGCTGCTGTCTGTCTTCACAATGCAAGGCATCGACAGGCATTATAGCAAACAAACAAACCAACAAACAAGCAAACACACAAAGAGTAAACAGGATCAGGGAGCAGATTCATTTGAGGTGTGAGAGAGCTGATTGCAGTAGAGGAGGGGCTTTTTCATGGACACCCCCACTAGAGCAACCTATCTGGAGCTTTGATTGAGCACAGAGGTAGAGCCCTCTCCAGCTGTGTGCCTTTGACGTTACATCTTGTTGGAATGCATTGTCCCATGCGAGTCTGAGCACTGCCGTTCTGTGTTGGCTGTTCTCACGTGACGTGCTGCTGCTTCTGTTGACAGGTCAACATTTATGTGCCTCTGGATGTCTGTAGATGTGGATGGAATTTCTGATTCTGGTTCCTGAAATCTTACAGTAACTGGATTGGAAAATTAGGTAACACTTTAGTTAAGGGACCAATTCTGTTTATTAGTACTTATTAAGCACATATTAATGCTTTTGTCTGCATGACCATATTTTAGATCCCCAATCCTAATCCTATCCCATACCTAAATTTAACAACTTACCTCACTAACTAAGTGGGATAAGCAGGAGTTTATTGAGGTAAAATTCATAGTTAAAAGTGAGAACTGGTCCTCAAACTAGTGTGATCAACAATTACTATGAAAACTATTTTCTAAAAAAAGTTTTACGTGCGTGTTTACACAGTAATGACACAGAAGAACTATAGATTCCACAAAGAACCTAATTAGAACATTTAAATAATCCTAAGAATCTTTTTTTCCTAGTCAAAAGGGTCAATTTTTTTGAAATTGAGATTTTTACATCATCTGAGAGTTGAATAAATAAGCTTTCCACCAATGTATAGTTTGTTAAAATAGGACAATATTTGGCCGAGATACAGCTATTTGACAATCTGGAATCTGAGGGTGCAAAAAAATCTAAATACTGAGAAAATCACCTTTAAAGTTGTTCAAATGAAGTTCTTAGCAATGCATATTACTAATCAAAATTAAGTTTTGATATATTTACAGTAGGAAGTTTACTAAATATCTTCATGGAATATGATATTTACTTAATTTCCAAATTATTTTGGCATAAAAGAAAAATCAATAATTTTGACCCATGCAATGCATTTTTGGCTACTGCTACAAATATACCCCAGCGACTTAAGACTGGTTTTGTGGTCCAGGGTCACATATATCTCCCATTTTTGTCTTGTAAATATTTTACCATGCATTTATTTACAACTGCTACTGCACAAAAATAGCTTGTGTATACAGATATTGTTTTACCATGGTCCCAGACTTTCAGTTTTAAAATATGAAAATCCATTTCTTTACATTTTAGCAATTAAGTTAAATTATGATCTAAAAAATGGTGAAACACTGTAGGAAAAAGAATGTGTAAAAAAGGTACCTTTAGGGGTACAAAAGGTTGTCAATAGAACACTAGCCTTAAAATGACAACTTTGCACCGTATCTAACTCTTAAAAGTGCATATTAGTAAGTAATATGGTACTACAATGAATCATGTAGAGGTAAATAAGGTAGAGAGATATCCTTTTAAGCTTTTAAGTGGTAGTGTCTCATTGACAAACTTTTTTTGCACATTTTCTCTTACCGAATAAACATTTCTGGTGTCAAAGTAATTCATGTACAATTTACATAGCTTATGGGCATTCCTCAGTTACAGCAAAAAATAAAAATAAAAAAAAATCTGTGGTGCATGGCACTGTTGCATATTGTTGGTGGACAAATAAAAAATAAATAAATAATAAAAATATGAGTGTATAAAAATATGTTTGTTTATTTTCCAAAAGTCCACAGGGCATAAAGTGCCTATGGCTCATGAAAAACACAATTATTAATCTATTCTCTCTCTCTCTTTGTAATAAATATTATGAATCTACATTTACATTTACCCAAGTAACATGCAAAACACAACCAGAAGCAATAAACCAAGAGAGTAACAATGTTACCATATAATTTTTTTTGCAAACACCAGAGTAGTACTCAAATATATGTCTTTATTCATTTATTAGTTTATTTATTGTAATTTGGTGTTAAAATGCTAGACACACATTGTTCTGTCTGCAATAAGTGCAGGGCGCTGTATTTGTGTGTATGTGAACTGTGACTTGATTTGATTGGAAGAAAGAGCTCAAGTTGTTCATCTGACTCGATCAAGCTGGACATGATTTCCTTACCTTCCGTTGAGAACATGTCAGTTCAGGAGCGAAGTCACTGCAATTCAGTTTAAGACACTTTAACCATCTTTCCATTAAGGTAGGAGCTTAATAGCCAGTTAGCACTTTGGTAAAGGCTTATTGAGGACTAAGGTGTCTAAAAAAACAACATGCTTGATCAGGTGATTTCTCAAAACCCATCGTTACTGTGAGATGAACAGTAATCGGCCATTCAAAGACTGTACTTTTCAAAGAAATGACACTTTCCTTTTCTATCTGTCCACATGCCAGAGTTAAATGAGACTGAGAGAATCCACAAAGAGGCTGAAATCTAAGGGCCAATCCAAGACTGGACTGATTGGATGACTCCAGCTGTGCTGAGAGGAATTCCCATAGCTTCACACCTACTTCCTGCAAGTGAGTGACTGCAATACGCAACCTCTGAAAGGGGCAACCATTGAACTCTCAAGCAAGTGGCAATATTTGCTCACCTGAAATACACACAACTCTCCAATTGGGCCACAGGGCTGGAGCAGGACTTGGTGGCTCAGGCAGCTGTGAGGCAGAGAGAAGGGGAAGGTCAGGAAGTTTAGAGAGGGGGAATCGGACCCCCGCTGGGGTGTTGTTTATCGCCGGCAGTCCCATTGTACTTTATGGGAGGGAAGGCTATATTTGTCCTTAGCCACGGGAGGCTGATGAGGTGCTAATCTGTCGAGGGGCTCGCTATTGGAGTCTCCTTGTTAGCAGGCTAGCTTGTTAGCTATCCAGGCCTGTAAAACAGAGCTTGAATTTATGGGCTCCCCTCCCTGGATTCTGCCACTGTTCATGGGTAAGCAAACACAGATTGGGCACTGATGTTGGGGCGGCGGTGTCTGGGGGACCTTTGAATGAACGGCTGGGATGACAAAAAGATTGAGCTTCCCTGGGTCCCCCATGCTGTTTTTCAGTAAACATTACAAATTAGCCATCTGCATATGGATGGATCTTCAGGTGAGGCAGGAAGGAATTGCAGAGCAGAATTCTAATAACATTCCCTCATGAGTCTGGTGGAAACTCACACTGGGACAGGTGACTGGGACAGCAGATATCAGCATATGTGACCCTGGACCACAAAAACAGGTTTAAGTCGCTGGGGTATATTTGTAGCAACAGCCAAAAATACATTGTATGGGTCAAAATTATTGATTTTTCTTTTATGCCAAAAATCATT